>NC_056744.1:448070892-448289159 GCF_019279795.1 Protopterus annectens | reverse complement strand
GGAACTTTTTGAAAGAAAGGAAAATGTGAACACTAATAAAACTAGGTTAGGCACTTATAAATGTGGTAATTGTAATCAATGTGCTGCCATGTTAAACCAGGGGACATTTTATTTACCTAAGAGGAAATTTACAGTTAGATCTAATAAATATTACAACTGTGCAACAAAGGGAGTGGTATACTTAGGGATCTGTACATTTTGCTTAAGTTTTTATATAGGCAAAACGGAAAGAGCCTTAAGAAAAAGAGTATATGAACATTTGTATGACATCTCTAGAGGTGAAGAAACTAATGCCTTTTTTAAACACTCCCAAAAGTGTAACAATATGAATTTAAAGTTTATGGTACTAGAACAGATTACCCCAGAAGTAAGAGGAGGGAGTTGGGAGACGCGTCTAGAATACCGCAAACTTTATTGGCAACTTAGACTAGACTCTACTAGGTCCCCAGGATTAAACGATAACATAAACATTGGCTCTGTGTTAAACTAAGAAAAGCTAGGCTCTGATTGTATTGGATCTGTTGGTTTAACCTGTTTTGTTTTGCACAACATAATACTTAAGAATTTTCTAAAAAATATGTTTTTTGTAAAGGAGGTAAAGGTAGCACTTTAAGCGGATTGATAATAATTAATTAATTGCTGAACAGCTGATTTTGTAATGTGTTATTTGAATACAAGGGATACTGTGCACAAGTATTCATTCCTTGAGAAAGCCTGGCAGAGGCTGGGTGAAAGCGCTTGGTTTTATGTGTCTGTGGTGATAGTGTATTAAACTCTGTTTTGATTTTAAGTTTGGCTCCGGGTCCTGTGGCTTTTGGATTTATTTTAATATAGATATATATATGTACACACACACACACACACACACACACACACACACACATATATATATATGGGTTCCCTTCACATGGTCGACAGTT
Organism: Protopterus annectens; assembly: GCF_019279795.1. NCBI lineage: Eukaryota > Metazoa > Chordata > Ceratodontiformes > Protopteridae > Protopterus > Protopterus annectens. Next base: position 448,288,239 of record NC_056744.1, on the reverse strand, counting down.
CATATAATCGACACTCATTTGGTCGACAGTTCATTTGGCCGACAAGCAGATTTTCCCCCTTCCCCAATGTTGTGCAACCCTGGAGTTGATATATATAGTTAGGGGGGGTAGTACAGCCCCACATTATTAGGTGTGGAGGGCCCCACCTAAAATGCTTGTCGATCAAATGAACTGTCGACCATATGAACTGTCGACCATGTCAGGTAGACCCATAGATATATATATATATTATATATATATACATATATATATATATATATATATATATATATATATATATATATCTATCATCATCATCATCATCTTCTTTCGGCTGTTCCCGTTAGGGGTCGCCACAGTGGATCACCTGTTTCCATTTCTTCCTGTCCTCTGCATCTTGCTCTGTCACACCAACCACCTGCATGTCCGCTCTCACCACATCCATAAAACTTATCTTAGGCCTTCCTCTTTTCCTGTTACCTGGTAGCTTCATCCTTAGCATCTTTTTCCCAATATACTTAGCATTCCTCCTCAGCACATGTCCAAACCAACGTAATCTTGCCTCTCTGGCTTTGTCTCCAAAACTTCCAACCTGGGCTGACCCTCTAATATGCTTATTCCTAATCCTGTCCACCCTCGTCACACCCAGTGCAAATATTAACATCTTTAACTCTGCCACATCCAGCTCAAACTCCTGCCTTTTTGTCAATGCCACTGTCTCCAACCCATATGTCATAGCTGGCCTCACTACCCTCTTGTAGACCTTCCCTTTCACTCTTACAGGTACTCGTCTGTCACAAATCACTCCTGACACTCTTCTCCACCCACTCCATCTTGCCTGTACTCTCTTCTTCACCTGTCTGCCACACTCACCGTTACTCTGAACTATTGACCCCAAGTATTTAAACTCATCCACCTTCGCCACCTCCTTGTAATCCTCACTATTCCTCTATCCTCCCTCTCATTCAAACACATATATTCTGTCTTAGTCCTGCTGACCTTCATTCCTCTTCTCTCTAGAGCATATCTCCATCTCTCCAGGGTCTCCTCCACCTCTTCCCTACTCTCACTACAGATCACAATGTCATCTGCAAACATCATAGTCCATGGGGACTCCTGTCTGATCTAGTCTGTCAACCTGTCCATCACCATTGCAAATAAGAAAGGGCTCAGAGCTGATCCTTGATGTAACCCCACCTCCACCTTAAACGCATCCGTCACTCCCACCGCAGACCTCACCACTGTCATACTACCATCGTACATATCCTGTACCATTCTTGCATACTTCTCTGACACTCCTGACTTCCTCATACAATACCACAACTCCTCTCTAGGCACCCTGTCATATGCTTTCTCCAAGTCAACAAAAACACAATGCAACTCCTTCTGACATTCTCTGTACTTCTCCTTCAACACTCTCAGAGTAAACATTGCATCTGTAGTGCTGTTTCCCAGCATGAAACTATACTGCTGTTCACTAATTGTCACATCCCTTCTTAACCTAGCTTCCACTACTCTTTCCCATAACTTCATGCTGTGACTGATCAATTTAATCCCTCTGTAGTTACTACAGCTCTGCACATCACCCTTATTCTTAAAAATCGGTACCAAAACACTTCTTCTCCATTCCTCAGGCATCCTCTCACTTTCCAAGATTTAATTAAACAATCTGGTTAAAAACTCCACTGCCATTTCACCTAAACACCTCCATGCTTCCACAGGTATGTCATCTGGGCCAACAGCCTTTCCATTCTTCATTCTCTTCATAGCTATCTTTACTTCCTCCTTGCTAATCCATTGCACTTCATGATTCATTATCCCTACATCATCTCCCTCTCATTCTCTTCATTCATCAACCCCTCTAAGTACTTTTTCCATCTCCTCAACACACTCTCCTCGCTTGTGAGTATGTTTCCCTCTCATTATCCTTTATCACCTTTACCTGCTGCACATCTTTCCTAGCTCGGTCCCTCTGTCTAGCCAATCGGTACAGGTCCTTTTCTCCCTCCTTAGTGTCCAACCTTTCATACAACTCTTCATATGCCTTATTCTTAGCCTTTGCCACCTCTCTCTTTGCCTTGCACCTCATCTCCTTATACTATCTCTGTGACAATTCCACTTCTTCTTTGCCTGTATACTCTTCTGTACTTCCTCATTCCACCATCATGTCTCCTTGTCGTCCTTCCACTTCCCGATGTGATACCAAGCACCTTTCTGGCCGTCTCCCTTACTAGCTCTGCTGTAGTTACCCAGCTATTTGGTAACTCTATATTTATACGTATATATATACACAGACATATATATATATATATATATATATATATATATATATACATATATATATATATGTATGTGTATATATATATATATATATATTATAGAGAGAGAGGAGACTAAACCAGCAAAAACACTTCTGCTTTTTATATTTATATGTGTGTGTGTGTGTATATATATATATATATATATATATATATATATATATATATTTATGTGTGTGTGTGTGTAAGTGTATATATATATCTATATATGTGTGTGTGCTAGTGTGTGTGTGTGTATATATATATATATATATATATATATATATATATTTTTTTTTTTTTTTTTTTTTTTAATCCCTGTATCTGTAAATATGTTGTGTTCATTTCTTGTGTAATCCTATTCACCCTGTCAGAGGCCACAAATGATCCTTTGAAATCAGTGCAGTACCGAGTTATCTTTGTCCAGCAGCAAAAGTTGTAACCAAGGAATGGAATGAGGTAAGTAAAGGATAAACATAAGGTTTCAGTTAAACAAAATATGTCAAGATTTTGGAAGGAGAGTTTGCTTTTCCTGGTACTGGAATTGTCATGCGAGACTGTTTTTCTGAGAGCATTCAACAGATAAGAAAGTTCTGGAACATCTGAAAAGTGGAGATGGGAGACTTAAGGGGCGTAAGTGAAGGGGAGTATTCATGGAGAGAGACTAATTTTTGAGAGTGAATGCAAGATGAGCTTCGTAAAAAGGGAAGAACTCAGGGCTAGTAATTGAACATAAGTGTATTGCAGTACACAGTATTGTCTCAGAAAGTAGACTTCAAAGCATGGACAGTAACTGAAAAAAAGCATAAGTGTTTTTGCTGGTTTAGTCTCCTCTCTCTCTATTTTATATATATATATATATATATATATATATATATATATATATATATATATGTGTATGTGTGTGTGTTTGTGTATATATATGTGTGTGTGTGTGTGTGTGTGTGTATATATATATATATATATATATATATATTTATATATATATATTGATTCACTTTATAATCTCGAAATACTGAAATATCAAATTTCAGTATCTCAAGAATATAAAGCCAAAAAACAAAACCACAAAAGTCAAAACAGCGATATTTCAGTATTTCGAGATTATAAAGTGAATATATATATATATTTGATATACATCACCACACGCACAGATATAGAAGTATACAGACTCAATATAGAGGTATATATGTGTACTAATTTAATTTAATGGAAAATCTCACTATCCCCAAAGTTGCACAGTGTCATAAGCAGTACAGTAGCAATGTACAGTTAAACAATATTTGAATAAATGGGACAGATTAACTGAGTCTTTGACTTTGTCAGGCTCAGTTAAATTATTTGATATCAAGGAAATGGCCAGATTGCTCAGTTTGAGGGAAAGCATAATAAAAGCGAGAAAGTGATGAAGTTGAAGAATAAAGGGAGGAATTGGGAGAAGTTACCAGCGAATATATTTGAAGATTAAATTATCTACATAGATGGCAAGATGCCATGTATGGAGAGTGCTTCTTCTTGATAGGTTCTGATTGGAGGATGGTTGGGGTAGTCACATATGTCAGTATCAGCACATCGTACCAACCACACTGTGAAATGAATTCAATGTTGAAGTGGTTAGTGCACCACTTGTTTTAGCCTGAGAAGCATCACAAGCAATACTTTCTGTGGGAGGTAGGAGTTTTGAAGGGTGTACAGCAAAGTGACAGTGCCTGCAGGAGGACAGGAAGCACTCCAGCAAGGGGAGAGGCTGCTGATGTAGACAAACAGCATCTCTGGCAGTGTGGAGCCCACATGTTGCTGGGCATTGTAGCTACTCGAGAAATGGGGTAAAACTTGTAACAGAGAGGAACCTGGTAGTGCAAACTGAGCCACTGTGTGTGTGCATGCATGGTAGTAGAGCAAATCACTGATGGGGAAAGACAGCTATCTTTATATATACATACATACACGTACATAAAATGAATATAACATTGGCATGACTTTGCAGAGTTTGCACTGCCGGGCAGCATTGTGCCACCCAATAAATGTATACTACACTGCTCACATGTATGCCTACAACATGTAAAGAACAATCTCTTTATGTATGTTTCGGGGGTACATGTGAGCACAGCAGGCCTGTAGTGTGTGAGTAAAAGTGAAGTTGCACAGTTGTGGAGTGAAGTGCAGCTTGCATTGCTGTGTCTGCTGCATGAGCACACAGCTGGTTACAGTAGCTTTTGCTTTTTACCCATACCTGCCTAGTAGTTCACATTTGGTCTTCATAGTATTCTAAATGGCATCCTAAAAGTACAGTCTTACTATACTGCAGGCTGTATTGGTCTGTACTACAATCACTGTAACCTACTGGTGCCTGTGGTTGTGGTTATATTGTTGCTATGTTCTGGTGATAGTGGCAGCTTTATTGAAGTGATGTAACAGGGCAGCTGTCTGCTGATTTATGTATGTATTGTTCTGCTGCATCTGTGTGTTTGTATTTGCCAGTGTGTGCTAAGAGCTGTAAAGGTGCTGCTATGCAATAGTGCCAGCAACATATCATATATAGAAGTCAGGCCCAAATGAGGAGCGTAATTTATTTGCTTGATTGTGTTGAATATCTGTGCTGAAAGAGCACATGCTGGGCTTGCATGCCACAACAGTGAATTTCTTTCTGCTGTTGAACCTCTGCAGCTAGCTGTATGGTGAACCTCCATTCCTAGGGAAAGATGTTATACCAAGTGCATTTTTAGGAGAACATTGTTTAAAATCTGCGTTTGTTCTGTAGCCTGATAAAGTATTGTGTGATTCCCCTTACCCAAAAGACAGGATTTAGACCTGCAACACAGTTTGCCTTTCAAACTCATTTGTTTCAGAGTGAGTGGCGCTTTCTCAGACACACAGTATCTGGAGATATAGTTCCTCTTCTGTCTCTGTAGTAAGCTTGGAACATTGTCATCATTCTTGAAGTCTGGCAAGTACTGAATGACAAGGCAGTTAAGGTCACTGTTACTGGTATGACCCCATTTATAAGACTCTGGAAGGATTTATTATTGGCCATATTTATGGACTGTGTCCTACCCTTATCTGAAGAGATTCTACAGACACAGAATTTTCTAGTGAAGATCTCTTTCTCCAGTCTCTCTCTCTGTCTCACTCTCTCTCTCTCTCATTGCTCTACATGGGTCTATATTATATCCTCAAACGCTTAAAAAAGCGAACGCTGATTGATCTAACTTATTTTCGCGCAACTGCAAAATATCGAAGCAGCAGAAACTCAAATTTTTTCCTAGGGAAAGAATTTGGTTGTCCGTTTCTCTTGCTCCGGTATTTTCAGTGTTATGGTGGAAAGTTACCGGTTCGGATTCAGGTAAGTGTGCGATTGTGTGGATGTGAGTGTTAAGGTGAGTTAGGGTTAGGGCTCGGGTTAGGTGTGTGCGCGCGATTGAGTGGACGTGAGGGTTAGGGCAGATTTAAGTGAGTTAGGGTTAGGGAGCGAGTGAGGTGAGTGTGCGATAGTGACGGACCATAGGGTTTGGGTTAAGGTAAGTGGGGTAGTTAGTGGTGTGTGCATAGTTTAGTGTAAGGTTAGGTATCAGATTTTAGGTGTATGTGTGTGGATTTCTGTTTGTTTGATGTGCTTGTGTTGTGTGTATGTGTTTTGGATCAGCGAATTTTTTTCCCTGGGAAAAAAATTGCTGATCTGACAGTTTGAGGTTGTAAGCTTTCGCTTAAATTAGGTCGATCAATCAGTGTTCGCTTTTTTAAGCGTTCGATGATATAATATAGACCCGCTCTACACACATTTGGTATGTTGTACAGTATTGTGGTTTAAAATAAATTATTCAAGACAGAAGTTCCTGTTATTCTCTCTTAGAGACTACCCTAAGTTTTGTGCCTCAAGAGTGATAAGAGTTCCAGATTTTGAATGAGAGGGTATGGGATCAAATTGAGGATCCAAGCTTTTTCCATGGGAGAGGTTAGAGACTTGTGGTAGAAAAGGGGGCTCCCAGAGTATCAGACTTGGATATCTTCTGATAAATTTTTTTTAACATTTTTCTATATATTGCATATCAAAATGAATGTTCGCAACTTTCAAACATTCACGTTGACAGGCATGCCAGACTGGTTTAGGATACTGTGGAGCCCTTGACTGTCATGTACTCTCTACTCTCTTTCTGTGGTTTGCTGGAGTGGGGGTCATTTAAAGCAGCAGGAAGAGGGTTTATAAATCAAAATTGCTGGAGTTTGAGTTGAGATGTTTTGACTGGTAATGTCTTCTGAATGTTTTTTTTGTTTTTGTTTTGTTTTATTCCATGCAGTTTAGTATAGAGAGGTGGTGTGAAGAGGGAATGACATAGGACCACATTTTGTTCTGTCTGTAGGTCCTTCTTGGCCCTACCGTGGATTTTTTGATCCTACAGATGTGGCCATCTAAAGTAAAGCTCACACATAGGCTTTCCTTATCCTCTCAGTGTGAGGCAAGGTGAGGCATAAAATTCATCTGCTCACTTTCATTTGATTGGTAGGAAAGAAAACCACAAATAAATAGAAACCTGGTGCTTTCAGGAAGTGAAGTGGTTCATAACTTGGTTTAAAATGTGTTATTCTTACAAATGCTACAGCTCAGTTGCTGGGTTGTCTTCCAAAAAAGCCAGGTGGCTGCTTTGATTAGAAATAAGTAATGTATGACATCCAGAGGACACTTTGTTGAAAGAAGATTTAGAGCATTGAGACTCTTTATGGGCATTCTTCCCCAGCTTGTTGTAGCCATGTAAGATGGGTCTACATGATTATTGGACTAATGGAGACACCCTTACAGGTAAAAACAGAATGACGTAAAGGAAAAAGTGAAAGACAAATTACAATGTGACTATTAAGCCTTGTGAACATTTTAATGTGATGGATAGGTGTAAGTAGCACACATGGTTTAAAGCTGCAGAGCAATAGTGCAAGGTTATAATGCCTTCCACACATTTAGGTCAGCTATTTCACAGACAGGAACTAAAGGTGGAGGTGTCTCTTATTTACTTCAAAAATAAATCTACTTCAAAGCTGGTCAAACAGGAAAATGAACTTGAGCTGCTGCATGTTCAAATCACTATAGGTAAAATCCAGTACCACTTCCTTGCAAGCTCTAGGTCCCCCTCTATGACCCAGGAAACCCATGCCATCTATTTAAACTTAATAGAAACACTAACCATCCAACCCAATACCATATTCATGGGTGACTCTAATTACCCCACTATTAACTGGGAATCCTGTACGACACCAACATACATGCACAAAGATTTCTGGATTTTGTAAACACAAACTCCCTGGACCAGATGGTCGCTACACCCCCTACTGTAATGCCTTCCCTGGTAAGGTCAGACCACAAAATGGTTTCCTTTGAAGTAAAAATAAAACCTGGATCCCCAGCTAAACCTGGAATATTCGGGAGCTATTCTAAGGCGAATCTCCTGCTATTAAGTGATAACCTGGCAAAATTTCAAGCCCCCATAAACCCTGAGAAAACTGCTGCCTATGCAGAACTGTTCACAGAAATCCTGTGCAAGCATGTTAATACCTGCATAGAGGCAGCTGTACCCACCAGGAAGAAGTACAGAACTAACTCAAAAAACAAGCCACCCTGGTGGAATCACAAAATCAGTAGGCTGTATAACAGAAGGAAGAAAATCATGGCAAAAATGAGAAGGTGCAGCACCCAGCATGATAAAATCACTCTCATTAAACTAAACAACTCAAAGAATAAATAGTCTATGAAAGCCAAATTAGGGCAAGTTTGGCCTCCTAGGCCAAGGACAACCGCAAAGCATTGTTTAGCTATGTCCACATCCTCAAAGGCAGTACACAGTTGTGTACAGAGCTCATTGTAAATGGAGCCACATTTACTGAGCCAGAAGATATAGCAAACCTCCTGACTGATAAATTCAGCTCCAATTTTACCTCTCTCTCAACCTCAACTTTCCCTCAGGAAATGTCATCAAATATAGCTCCCCCTACTATCACTAGGGGACAGGTCCTTAAGCTAACTCTAAGAACAAGAATACTGCATCAGTGAGCCCAGACAGTATCCCAGGATGCCTTCTAAGTACCATGAAACATGACATATCAGGGCTTCTGGAATTACTGTTTAACTGTAGCCTCCAAACAAGCTTCATGCCTCATGAATGGAGAGGGGCAACGGTCATCTCTCTGCGCAAAGGTGGTCCATCTACAGACCCATAAGTCTCACTAGTCTTGTATGTAAAGCCATGAAAAGAATTATTATGGATATGATCAGTAGAGATATAGTGAACCTCCAGACACTAGACTCAACCCGCTTGGTTTTTTAAGGGCAGGTCATGCCTATTCAACCAGGTGGACTTCTTTGAGAAGGTCACCAAAGCAAGGGATGAGTGCAGAATCGTTCACACTACCTACCTTGACCTGGCCAAGACATTTGACACAATACCCCACTTGGGCATTGTTGACCAACTGAAGAGGTTAGGTACAAACCCATATGTCACCCAGTGGATATCCAACTGGCTCACAGGATGCAGAAAGTTAGAATTGGGGAGTCCACCTCTACAAAGAGGCCAGCTGCAAGTGGAGTCCCTCAGGGTTCAGTCCTAGGAACGCTCCTTTTTGGCATTTACTTCTCAGAAATCAAGGCCATTGTCAGTGGTCTCTGGCTGACTAAATTTGCAGATTGCAAATTAGGAGTTGTCATTGAATCTTACAGTGATGCAAATGTTCTCCAGGAGGGACTGACATAGACAAACAACTAGTGTCAGGGCATGGTCTGGACTAAAACTAAATGCCAAGAAATGCATAATAGTATCCTTTGGGAAGTCATCCATCCCTGGTAACTATCATATTGACAACACACCCCTTAGAGTTGACCCAATAGTCAGTAACTTGGGAACGCACACAGATAGTAATCTAGCCTTTGACCCTCACTTGTCTACAGTGATGAGGAAATCATTCTGTATTGCGCAACTTATAAACAAAGGTATGACATCCAAGTCCAAGGAAGTCATTGTTCTACTGTATTCGGCATTCATCAGACTTATGGAGTACAATTTCCCCTTTGGTATGTACCTAACCAGGCATATCCAACAACTAGAACTTCCACAGAGGTTCCTCACTAAAAGAATACAGGGCAGAAGTAAAATGTTCTATGCAGACCGCCTCAAGGCCCTATCCCTGTATTCTGTGTCCTACAGGCTTTTGAGGGGAGATCTGTGGCCGGCATACAGGGCATTGTCTGACCCCACTCTGATGGACCTCCTGCATATCCACAAAACAAACAGCACCAGAATTACCCATTCTAAAGACATAAACCTTGCCTGTGATATAAATAGGACCTGCTGGAGAGATAATTATGTATCCCATAGACTACCCCGTCTATGGAATAGGCTGCCAGTCCATGTGAAGCAGAGTTCCTCCCTAACCCAATTCAAGTGCAACTTGGACAGTTGGATGATAAACTGAAATTCATCCCTGGTTTGGCACCTATGTCTCTAATGGACAAAGGTAACTTGTAAATGGTTCATCTCCCAGGACCATGCTTACACTTATCAAGGGCATCAGGATTTGTCAGAGATTTGGGATGCATGGCTAGGCTTAGAAAGGCCCTTGTGGTCATTAGCCTACTAAACACCTATGAACATGACTTCATGCAATGGCATTGCAGTTTAGATTTGTAAACCAGTTTTAATAAAAAGTACATTTAAAAATATATTGCAGTTAAGTGGGATCTTGATTAACTAATTTTAATTTGTCATTAACTTGACCAGGTAGATCCAAAAGGCCAGTGAAGTTGGTATTTATAGTAAGTAATTCTGTATTATATGTTAGTTTTGAGTACAGCCTCCTTTTCACTGTAACTGTGGTTTTGTATTCCCAGGAGTTTCCCAGCTTATGAGAGGAAACCACATTCAGGAGTGTTTTTGCAAGGTCATATTTTGCTCCGTTGGCAAACTTATTTAGAAGTAATCTTATACAGGTAAACCATTAGTTAAAATATGAGGATAGGAACTATTTTGGCACTTCCGTTTTGCATCTACTTTCCCTTTTGTCAGGTTGTATATTTCTGTGTTTTTGTATTTTTTTTTTTTAATTACAACCACAAACCAGTTACTAGGTTAGTGAATGGGCATAATCCCTTTTTCTGTGGAGACCAGGACAGTGGTCTCAAAGTAAACATGAAAAAATAGTGTAGCCAATTTGGTTAAAACGTTTCTCCATCATACCACACCATACCAGGTAAGCAACAGACCGCTCTAGTCAGGCACTGTCTTAAGTGGTCTAGGCACTGTTGTTGATAATTCCTCATCTTTTGACCATCATGTGTCCGCTGTAGTTTAGTTGAGGCAGGCAGAATGATTTCCAATTTCCAAAGGCATCCTCTCTACATCCAAAGAAGACTTTGATTCCCTTTACTCATTTGTAATCAACCTCATTATTGAACATAATCTCCCTTTTAGCATGTGTTGTCTAAACATATTACATTTCATAGAAGAGCTGATATTCCCAACCAGAAAGATTAATGGGCCCAAGACCCTCACTTTTTCACACATACTGGCAGCCTTGTCCCTGTACTCAGTGTCTTCTTCCATAATGCAGTGTGTCTACCTTTTGAGCCATGAAAGACCTAGCCTATCTTGACTTCCTCTTCCTTCGCAGAACAATTGATTCCTCATATACTCTGTGAAAAGATCTAAACTTAATAGATTTTCACACCAAGGTATCCCTCACCTGTAGAACAGATTTCCAGTATCTGTCCAGCAGAGCATAGCACCATTGCCACCTTCTAGATGAACCTAGATAATTAGATGAGTAACCTCAAATTCTTTCCTGGACTGTGTTGTTTTGCCCTCTTCAGGGCTGGAGGGAAATTTTGAATATTATTTATTGGTTGGGATCATAATGGTTTGCAGAGTGATTGCCTCGTATTTGCCTAAGAACAGTCAAACAGGTTGTAATAAATTTTTGTTTGACACTGTATAGCACATTTTGATGATGACATGGTACGCTTCAGTGAGTCCATTTAAAGAAAAACCTAATTTGTTGAGCTCCATTCATAAGTTCATAGGTAGTTATTTACTAGGCATGTGGTCTGTAGACAAACCCTTTTTCCCAGAGCACTGCGTGGCTAAGTGAGTTGATCGGTCACACAAAAGGCAAATTGAGACTTCGAGATTCAAATCATGGTCTATAGGAAACAGCTCATTACAGGTCTTGGCCATTCACTGAATGGGCTCAAAAGTAATAACTTGAGTAGATTGTAAATGTTGTACTTTCAAACCCATTTGCTCAATCTGACTCAGATATTTGAGTTTCACTGAAAAGGGTCCCACCCAAACAAATAGCATTAACAGTAGTTTCAAAGTGTACAGCTCATATTTAAAAGTTTATTTTCAGCTGTTTGTATTTGTTAACCAGGGTAAAGCACTAATCCATGTAGACCTTTTTCATACTCAGCCCTGGAGCACTGTATGGTTAAGTGACTTGCTAAGAGTGACGCAGGCAAATGTAGGCTAAAAAAATCAAACCCTGGACCACAGGAAATGGCTTATACCCATAATCCTGTACACTGACTGCCAGATTTAACATGCACTTGGAGTAGAATACATATTCAAGGAACTTTATCCCCACAGCATTGTTAAGTGCTAAGCGCTTTCAATTTAAGCTGATGTTACTTTGCAGTCCCAGCTGGCAAATCCCATTGAAGAAGATTTTGGTCTGGAATACTTGCAGAAGGCAAGGTATAAGCTTATATAGGCTATAAGCAGTTTTGTTTGAAAGCACTGCTGCAAATGAGATCTGTTACAGTGGTAAGACAGAGTCCACATCCACAGTGAATCTAGAAATGTTATACACTCTTGGCAGACGGTGTGAAAAAAAAACACAGATTTAAGATGCACAACGACACTTTGCCAAAAAACAAAAGTACGGTCATGTTTTTTGCCATGCTTCATTTTGCTGATCTGGTAAGGTACTGTGATGAAGAGTATTTAGTTTATTTAGCTAATATGGAAGTAAACAACACTACTGAAGCCCATTTCTTAGTTATAACCTTGTTATGGTAATGCAAAATACAGTCATAAAGTGACCTAAGTAAATGGACCGGACTGATTTAAAACCCTTTCAGACCTTCAGTTGTGTAAACTGGTATCTCAGTGTACTGTGGTCCTATGAAAATGATTCAACTTTTTGTTTTATTTGCTTTTCTTTTCAAGCATGTTAACATAGTGCACATTATGCCCCTATGTAGACTATATTCTGTCTTGTTTATGTATTGCATTATGTAAACTATGTTATGCCATATTTATGATTGCATTATGTGCATAACTGATTGTAACTTTGTGCATGTTTCTCATTTGATTATGACTCTGGTCATAGCTGAATACAGTCCTGTTGGGACCAGTTCACTTTGCTCAGTTAAGAAATAAAATGAAAGTATTAAAAGAAAAGGAAGGAAGACATTGTCAAAGTCGGCAAAATGAGAGACAATACAAGATCATATCCATTTGTATAATTAAAGGAATTTGTGCATAATGGAAACAAAAATAGCAGGGCATTAGAGACAGGACTAATATAGAATGAGAGAAAGGCAATCATTCAGCCTTGAGAAGAGCTTGCAGTTTTGTAGCTGTATTTGTTACATGAAGTAATAGTATTTCTTGGAGACCCTCAGTTAATGTAATACAGCTGAATAAGCAGATTAGTTACAGAACCAAAGTAGGCCAGAAAACACATACAAACACCAGTATGTATGTTCGCAAAGAGTTCAAGATCCCGCACATCTAAATTGTGATTGCAGCAGTAAATACATTTTTTTTTTTTTTAATCCTGTACCTGGGTTATGCTGTGTTAGACATGGAATGACATTTCTGAGATTCCTTCTGTTGTCTTTTTATTTTTATTCTTTTAAGTTGCATTATCTTCATCCCCCTGTACATTGCTGGGGCCTCAAGGGTTAAACTGGCTTGCTTCTTGACATATTTGAAGGAATATAATCAAGTTAATTTACTGCAAGGCAAATTCAGTACCTAAAGGGTCCCAATGTTAAATACAGCTCTGACCTTTACCGGCTGATTACACAAAGACGACACAATTAGATTAGTCCAAGACAAAAGGTCAAGCGCATTCACACCGTGTAGCCATTTTGCACTACCTGTAAAAGTAAAAAAATAAAAGAGAAAGAGAGAAGCTTGAGAGATGGAAAAAAAAACTATCCAGCATGACTACAGTCAGGAAAGGGGGGGGGGGCTATACTTCAATGCACTAACATGCCTTAGAGCCATCAGGTTCTGAATTGCTTCATTACAATTTCAGATTTAGAAAGTTTGCATGTGAAACCTCAGTCAGTACACCTTGTTAGCGCCCGCTACATCTTAATAGTAGACAGAGTTGGAAATACTTTGTTAGCTTGGTATATAAAGCTAAGATGTGGTATATGAATTACCTTGCATTTCTTTCCACTAGTATTTACTGATGATGGCTTGTTCATTGCCAGACATGCACAGCGTTGCTAACAAAGCTTACTACTGTCAGGGCCCACTCCATCTGTAATTTCCTTTCTCATTATAACCCATATGATGAGCCAGTACAGTTTTATTGGCTGTATTTCATTTTACCCATCTGTACAGTTTGCATGGGTTATTAAATTTGGTGTTTCTCGATATACAAGACACACTTTCCCCATTTTTACAGTTTATGATGCCACTTTAGTTTAGCTGAAGCTTTCAGTTTTTTTTTTCCAGAGATGCGAAGCTTTCTGCAGTTTACGCGCAAGTGAGAATGTAGTTACTGATGAGTTTTCACAGCTTCATCCAGGGAGGTGTACAGCAGTGCAGTGAACTCAGATCTTAAAGCAAGTGCATGAGTTTTGGAAGTCGGAGAGTACAGTTGTGTTAGGAACTTACTATAATTTTAGTGCTCAGGTACATTCACTGTTGCAGTCCTCATCTTTGGAATGTCCTGCCAACAGCTAGCTGTAAGCTTGGCCTAGCTTCCACAGTTGCACCTTCCTTCACTGGTTTTAGCTGAAACTCTCAGATGCAAGAACATTGGTGGCATACCTGTCCAACTCTCAGTCCAATAAATCTGGACAAAGACAGAAATGGTGGGGGAGACAAAAGCCCAAAAATAGTGACAGATTTTAAATAATTTAATTTTATTTATTTATTTATTTATGTTTTAAATATTGATCCTGCAAACTTAGAAAGCCATGAGAATAACAGGTTTTGCATGATTATGTATTTTGTAAAGGATATGAAGTCTGAAACCCAAATGTGTGTCATTATTTAGTGACTTCAATCCTTAATGCTTCACCAGAAATCCACACATTTTTTGAGGAAAAGACCAGAAATATGAGGCAAAAATCTGGACATTCTTTGAAAATCTAGACAGTTGAGAGGTATGAATGGTGGTAAAAAGGAAGCATGGGCCAACAATCATCTTTGGCTATTTCTTGTCCTGGGCTATGTCATGTTTCTGTCCAACTTGCCAGGACATGAGTTATTCCTATGGGGGAAAACCTGACAAGAAGGTCCATCCCAGAGGCCCTCAATCTCCCTCTCAGGGGTGTCTAGAAAGTTCAAGCAGGAATGCGGAAGGTAGTGGACAAGAGAATAAGATATGGCCAGCTCAGCCCGACTAATTATTTTACTTTCTTAGTAGTGTATTTGGTCATGTTGCTGCCAGGCAAAAAGTGCATAACTATACAGGTTTGCTTCTGTAACACTGGGTCTGACAGCTCTCAGTATTTTGTCTCACCTGTCTCAGGCTTCTGTAACACTGGGTCTGACAGCTCTCAGTATTTTGTCTCACCTGTCTCAGGCTTCTGTAACACTGGGTCTGACAGCTCTCAGTATTTTGTCTCAGTCTCACCAGGCTTCTGGCAACACTGGGTCCTGACAGCTCTCAGTATTTTTCTCACCTGTCTAACTGTTTCTGTGACACTGACACTGAGCTCTCTTTATCTTCACTCTCTCACCTCTCACCTGGGTCTGACAGCTGGGGTCTTTCGTCTCTCAGTCTTTTTGTCTCCTGTAACACTGCTTCTGGCTTCTCTAACACTGTCTCACCTGTCTCAGGCTTCTGTAACACTGGGTCTGACAGCTCTCAATATTTTGTCTCACCTGTCTCAGTTCCATTCTTCCTGGGTCGATCAAGCCACTGGAAGAGCTTTCTGTATTTCTTGATTTGGGTATCTGAGTTCAAAAAGAAGAGCCTAAGCTCAGTATTGTCAATTGTTTTTAATGCAAGGCAGCATGGTAGTATAGTGGTGAGAGCTCTATCTTAACAGCTTCAGGGCCCAAATCTCTGTCCTGACCTCCACTCAGCGTCTGTGCTGAGATTTCCATGTTCTACCCATGTCTATATGGGTTTTCCTTTGGTATTCTGGTTCTCTCCCTCCTCCTAGAAGTAATGTACTTGATTGGCTGTACTAAATTGCCCCCATGTACAAGTTGTATTTATCTTTGCCCTTGTGGTCTGGTCATGGCTTAAGACAGGTCCATGGGCCAGCCCACTTTATCTGGTTAGCAAATGATAAATGCATATAAAACATGTAGCCTTTTCCATGGACTGTGATGATTCATTGACAGGTCATTAGCCACTAGTGTGTGTCTGCATTGGATAGATGTGATTGATGCTTGCTTCCTTTCACTAAGAGCTTCATCAGAATGATGTGGATACAACCTTTGGAGGGGGCCTTAGTTGGGAAACCATTTCAAGAAGTTGTTAAGAGTTCCAGAAGATGCTGCACACACTGTCTGCTGTGGTGTATATGTACAGTTTCTACCCACCACTGAGCCCATGGAGACTGAGGAGACCATTCTTGTATCAGGCAGCTGTAAATGCCTATATACCATGGCTGCCTTTAGGAGGCCATATCTCTGGGTTTGCTGCAGTCAAGAGACATCTTTTTGGAGAGCTTGCCAGTGGGTATGGTAAAAAAAAAGCTGAAGTCTCCTACAACTCCATAGCATCCTCCTTCAAGGCCCGCTGTGACAAAATGTTCAGCATCAGAGTAGCTGATAAGAGTCCCAGTCCTTACAGCTTAGTGTCATCATAAACTGTACAAGTACCAGATCAAGGAGATGTATTCTATTCACCTCTCTTTCTGGTTCTAGCCAGAGAGGGATATTGACCCATGTTGGACCGCAGTAACTGGAGAAAGCACCTTTTGGTATGTCAGGTTACATTTAATGACTTTTCAGTCTCTGACATCTATTATCTTAAAAAAAAAAAAAAAGTTTGAATAATGTTGCCAGAAGTGCTAGCTGTGAGAGCCCAGTAGGATTTTTTTTGTATTTTGAAGTGGCTTAGATGCTCTTCATTACAAAGGCATCTGACTGCCCTCTGTTCCTAGAGTCTTGACCAGGGGTATGTTTGCTGAGGTCTTGCAAGAGTAAGACCTTTTGAGGATTGACTGAATTAATGTTCTTACACAGGAATAAATCTCTTGGGCTTTCGACAGCAAGATGTCCTTGGTACAGTAAACTCTCAGTTAACCGGAACTCAAGCAACCGGCAAAAAAATATCGATGAAATAAAGTACAATTTTCATGTGTTACACTTTCTGCCCCCCCCCCCCCACCTCCTGCAGAAACGTACCTTATGGTTTTAGAGTTTGAGTTTTAAAAAGGAAGATAGTAATAAATTCCCTCTTATCACAACCTGAGAACAAGTCAAATCGAACAAATAGTGTAGGGTACAGTATTAGTCAGGCGTATTTTTAATAGTAACTCTCAAGCAACCAGAAACTGCAGTTATCCAGCAAATGCCAATCACCATGGGTACCAGTTAACTGAGAATTTACTGTAGTATCTGCTAACTGCAGTACAGTTACACACCTCTAGGGGTCAGTGGTGCAGAGGCCATATCACCTCTTTTCCTCCAGGATGGACAAGGTGGCAAAGGCTACCCACTTCTGTACTACCTGCTATGGCCCTTACAGCTCCTGGGTTCACTAATTGAGACCAGGTCATCTGAGCTGTAGTCAGGAATGTATCTTTGTACGCTACGGGGCTTTGTCTTCAAGTGCATGTTCTTGAAGTTTGATGGTAAGTTGAATGACATATGCTTCTTCTTCTTCTTTCGGCTGCTTCCGTTAGGGGTCGCCACAGCAGATCAACTGTTTCCATTTCTTCCTGTCCTCTGCATCTTGCTCTGTCACACCAACTACCTGCATATCCTCTCTCACCACATCCATAAACCTTATCTTAGGCCTCTTTTCCTGTTACCTGGCAGCTTCATCCTTAGCATCTTTTTTCCCAATATACTCTGCATCCTTCCTCAGCACATGTCCAAACCAACGTAATCTTGCCTCTCTGGCTTTGTCTCCAAACCTTCCAACCTGGGCTGACCCTCTAATATACTTATTCCTAATCCTGTCCATCCTTGTCACACCCATTGCAGATCTTAACATCTTCAGCTCTGTCACATCAAGCTCTGACTCCTGTCTTTTTGTCAGTGCCACTGTCTCCAACCCATATAACAAAGCTGGTCTCACTACCCTCTTGTAGACCTTCCCTTTCACTCTTACTGGTACTCGTCTGTCACAAATCACTCCTGACACTCTTCTCCACCCACTCCATCCTGCCTGTACTCTCTTCTTCACCTCTCTTCCACACTCACCATTACTCTGAACTGTTGATCCCAAGTACTTAAACTCATCCACCTTCGCTACCTCTACTCCCTGCATCCTCACCATTCCTCTATCCTCCCTCTCATTCACACACATATATTCTGCCTTAGTCCTGCTGACCTTCATTCCTCTTCTCTCTAGAGCATATCTCCACCTGTTCCCTACTCTCACTACAGATCACAATGTCATCTGCAAACATCATAGTCCACGGGGACTCCGGTCTGATCTCGTCTGTCAACCTGTCCATCACCATTGCAAATAAGAAAGGGCTCAGTGCTGATCCTTGATTTAATCCCACCTCCACCTTAAACACATCCGTCACTCCCACCACAGACCTCACCGCTGTTAGACTACCCTCGTACATATCCTGTACCACTCATACATTCTCTGATACTCCCGACTTCCTCATACAATACCACAACTCCTCTCTAGGCACCCTGTCATATGCTTTCTCTAAATCCACAAAGACACAATGCAACTCCTTCGGACCTTCTCTGTACTTCTCCATCAACACTCTCAGAGCAAACATTGCATCTGTAGTGCTCTTTCCTGGCATGAAACCATACTGCTGATCACTAATCATCACCTCCCTTCTTAACCTAGCTTCCACTACTCTTTCCCATAAAGTCATGCTGTGACTGATCAGTTTAATCCCTCTGTAGTTACTACAGCACTGCACATCACCCTTATTCTTAAATGCTACATTGTATATTTAGGGAGCATGACCTCGTGCCACTACTGAGCCCTCAGTATGCATTTTGTTCCCACATCTTCATTGGCGGACGGCAAACTTGCTAGGAAATGCCAGATCCCTGTCACCCACTTTAGAAGCATGACATGTTTGCTCATCATTGGTTTTGCTTGTTCTTCATGGTGGTAGGTCTCTCAGTTAAGTTCCTGTAAGGAATTTGAAGACCAGTAGATAGCTCAAATGTAAATAAGGATATTGACACGTTCCAACCTGCAGCTTTTCCCTCCAAATGAAACTTTGGAGAAAAATTGAGGCTCGTGAAGTTCTCAGCACACTGGATTGTGGTTCCCCAATACCTCCACCCATAAACAAATTTCTACATTTATGTCGAGACAAGGGGAAGAGGAAACTTGGATCAGTCCTTTCACAGGTTAGATTGCACATTTGCGACCTAGAAGCATCTAGACTTTTCTACTGCAGTCCCATGAAGATGGATACTGTGCAGACCTCTGGATAGTTGGAAGGAATTCATTAGGCCAATTTCTATGTGGTCTCTTCAGTCCAGCATGAACCTCAAAGACTGTGCGGCTGCTTTATCCAAGGATCCACAGTTGTGTATGAGCCCTGCTGTGGATGGTTTTGCTGAGAAAGCCCTCCTGTGTGATGAAGTTCAAAAATGTAATTATGAATGTCCTTTTCCTCTGACTCGCCTTCTCAGGATTTGGTAGATAAACCTCTGAAGAGGAAAAAGGCCACTACCACAGTAATTGACTTTTATGATCACCTTTAGCCCCCCCCCCCCGGCCTGATTTTCTTCGAGGCCACTCAATCCCAAATGAGGAAGACGTTTTCTGAAATGCAGAATGTCTGGAAGCATCACATGGTATTACCATCTCCATTGTCAGTTGTCGCCCAATAGGACAGCCTGCCTACTCAACAGTTAACAGTCCTGATTTGTATTGGTGAGTTTTGCTTACCTGATTATACCTTATATTAAAGTGCTGTCAGAAGAGGCCAATGGTTTTTGGAAATGTGTATGGTTGGTCACATTTTAGATCACTTAGTTTTTCCCCAAAATATGTTCTACTGGAAGACCAAGCTGTCTCCACATAGCTGTTTAGAATCCTGTATAGTACTCCTGAAAGGGAGCGTGGAGTTTGTTCTATCTTTAGAATGAGGTCAGAAGTTCTACATCCACCTCTGTCTGGTTCTGAAGAGGCTGGGACTATTTTTGTGACACGTTTTATAAGCATCAATTCCAGTATAGGAAATGTCCATTTGCACAATCCTCTGCACCTATATTGCTTGCTTGATTGCTTGGCCATGACAGCTGAAGCCATGCAGAAGGATCTTCATCTGTTCTCCTACCTGGATTTCTTCCTTCTCGTGGCCAATTTGAGGAACTTCCCAGTGTAGTGTTCCATGACTGAATGCTCCTTTGTTTGAAGTTCAGGCCGGTATTCTGTTTCCTTAAACAGAGTGGGGAGGTGAATTAGTGGTGTACACATTGTCCTTGGACTGAGGGAAAGTTCAAAGATGCAATCCTTCAGGCCTTTTATCATGTACTTGCTGGCAAAGTACCTCTTGGAAATGGCAAGGCTTGTTTCATGAGCTCACTGTGGCCAGAAGAGCCTGGTTCATATTTTTCTGTAGTTCTTGGCCTCTGGAGAGGTCATTCTAGTTCACACTCTTGAGAGATTGTGATAGGGCAAGCTACCTTTATCCAAAACTGTGGCTAATGCAGTGCTTTCTACAGTGTGTGTGGCATTTATCAGGAAAATTTCTAAAGCTCCTGAGGAGGGATTTCAAACTAATGTGACTCCAGGGCCACATGAGGCTGACTACACCTAGTTGAGGGCAAGTGACGAACAAAAGAAGAGCTCAGTCATGCAACCCCATACAAAAATAAACTAAAACTTAATTGACTGAGCCAGATTTAATGTCATACTAAAAATCTATGGAATGTAACAGAAAACAAAACACTTAACAGTTTTAAGTATCACGGTGACTGCAACACTCTGCCCTCCCCCCAAATCAACTTATGTATATTCAGTGATGGCAGGTGATGAAACGGCCAGTTTAAAATAAGGTCATAATTACTACTTTTTTTCAAACATCTTTATTGAATTATCACATGTGACATAGGCAAACTTGCGTTCGTATAAAAGTAATCAGACAATATTAACTTAAACATTGTACTTCACATGTATTGCTGTATATCATATAGCCTAAGCAATATTGCATAAATTATTCAATTCCTGCTTTTTTTAAACAAGAAACATCTTCATTAAACCATCACTTACTACATAGGCAATTAAACATTTATATAAATGAAAACAAACCACACTGACACACTCCCAGTTGCAAACATTATACATCATTTATAATCTACCCAGCCTTTCTCACTCAAACATTACATAGCTCATGTAAGTCCTGCTGCCTTTTAGACATCATTCCTCCCTTGTATGTATTGTTTCCACAATTTCCGTATTGCCTCTGTAGTTTCCTCCTAACCTTTTCTAAAGAGCTCAATTCCAGTTCTTTTTTGTCTGTTTATATATTCACTACTTCCAGTACAGTTGGTTTAGATTTTGATTTCCATTTTCTAGTAATTGCTTTTTTGGCAGCCATTATTATTAGACAGAGCAAGGCCTTACCACGTGTAAGCAATTCCGAATCTATATCACAGCTCAGAAAAATCATCTCCCTTGTCAGACCAGTCTGCCCATCCAGCATCTCAGACAGTGCATCCTGCAGGGAATCCTTAAAGTCCACCAACTTACCAAATTCCCAGAAAATATGTTCTCAGTTACCTCTTTCTTCTCCTTCACACTTCCAACATTTACTGTCTACCTGAAGAAAAATTCTCTGTAGTTTACTTGAGGTATAAAAATATCTATATAAACATTTCCAAGCAAAACTCCTAAATCTTCTAAATTTTGTTGCATATACGGGAGACATGAGTATATCCTCCCATTGTTTCTTTGTGAATTGCTTATCCAGTCTCTCTTCACAATCCTTTCTAACCTCCTCTGATTGATTCTTATAGTTATAATGCAATATTTTATACTGTACTAATTATTTTTTTAATGGCAGCTTCTGCTCTAGATTCTATTAAAATTCTACCATTGCTGGTCTTTCGTTTATAACCCCCTATTTCTGTCTCTTTGCCAATAATCTGCTATCAATCATTGATAGGGAAGGCAATCTTTAACTTGCAGTCCAAATAAATTCTTGGCATCTTCCCTTTCTGTCATCTTTCCCTCTCTAGTTATTTGCTCTCAAAACCTTGGTTCCTTTGCCAGTTTTCTCCATTTAATTCCAGCCCCCTCTAGCCTACTGTGTCTGTATCCCTAATTGCCGTAATCCCTATTGGCACAATCTCCTTTCACCATTCCCATGTTGGTTTAGTTCTTATTATACTTTCTACTACTTTATGAATATCATATTCTGTATGATTATTATTCTCCATAGAGGCCTGCATCCAAAATCCCAGTCTCTCCTTGTTTCTTGAGCTTCCGCTATGTTTCATCACCATCCCTTTCCACTTTGATAGTTTTCTGCTTGTACTATGTATAGGAGTTTTAACTGTAGCTCTGAAATACCCCTTCAGATTGGGTAATCCCAGTCCGCCCTGTTCTACTGAAAGAATCATCTGATTCCAATTGACTCTTGCTCTCTTCTTGTCCCAGATAAAGTCCTTTAGCTCTTTATTAATTGCTACCCACAACTTCTCCTCTGCTTGATAAAAATATGCCTGACCTATGTATAAGACTAAAGGTACTAAAAACAGGGCTTTATCTGGAAGGAAAAGATGGCATGAGTCAAGTGGGATAAGATGATACTTCCAGTAGAACAGAGCAGATTAGGACTACTCAGTTTGAATGGGTATTTCAGAGCTACACATTTAAGACTCCTATACATAGCAAAAGCAGAAAACTCTGAATTCAAAGTGGAAAGGGATGATGTTGAAATGGGGGAAGCTCAAGAAACAAAGAGAGACTGGGATTTTGGATGCAGGCCTCTATGGAGAATAATAATCTTACAAAATATTATATTCATAAAGTAGCAGAAAGTATAAGAACTAAACCAACATGAGAATGGAGAAAGGAGATTCTGCCAATAGGGATTACTGCAATTACGGATACAGACAGTAGGCAAGAGGGGGCTAAAATTAATTGAAGAAAACTGACAAAGGAACCAAAGTTTTGAGAGCAAATGACTAGAGAGGGAAAGATGATAGAATGGGAAGATGTCAAGAATTTATTTGGACAATAAGTTAGAGACTGTCTTCCCTATCAAGGATTGATATCAGAGTATAGGCGAAGAGAAAGAAGTAGGGAGTTCTAAACGAAAGACCAGCAATGGTAGAATTTTTAGTGGAATCAAGAACAGAAGCTGCCAATAAAAAAGGAATAATTAGTAGAGCATATACAATATTGCATTATAAATATAAGAATCAATCAGAGGAGGTTAGAAAGGATTGGATAAGTAATTCATAAAAAAACAGTGGGAGGATATATATATATATATATATATATATATATATATCTCCCAAATAAGCAACAAATCAAAGAAACAAGGGATAGGATTTTGGAAAATGTCTACATGATATTTTTATTTATGAACTTTAGAGAGTTTTTCCTCAGGTAGACAGCAAATGTCGAAGGGAAAGAAAGAGGTAATTAGGAACATATATTCTGGGAGTGCAGTGAGTTGGCTGACTGCAGGATGCACTGTTGGAGATGCTGGGTGGGCAGATTAGTCTGACGAGGGAGATGATTTTTCTGACAGAATCAAAATTGCCTAAACATGGTAGGGCCTTGCTCTGTCTAATGGTGGCTGCTAAAAAAGCAATTACTGGAAAATGGGAATCAAAATCTAAACCAACTGTACTGGAAGTAGTGAATATAGCAGCAGAGATAAAACAACTGGAACTGAGATCTTTAGAAAAGAGTAGGAACAAACTGCATAGGAAAAAAAAATGGTAATTCTGGGAACAGTACATACAAGGCAGGAATGATGTGTAAAAGGACGCAGGACTTAAATGAGCAATGTAATGTTTGAGTGAGAAAAATTGGGTAGATTATGGGTGATGTATATAGTTTCCAAATGGGAGTGTGTCAGTAAGGTTTGTGATGTAAAATGCTTGCAACTAGGATTGTGTCAATGTGGTTTGTTTTCATTTACTGTTATTTCCCCAAATAACACTGTCTTAGATGTTGCCCCTAGTACAAAACTGCTAGGAGTCATTATCGGCAACAATTTAACTTTTGACCCTCATATCCACAGTAACATAAAGGGGACACATCAAAAGCTGGGTGCCCTATACAGGCATAACTACTTCCCCAGCCTCTCCACCAAAAAGGCCCTAGCCTCTTAATTTCTTCTCCCTACTCTGCTGTATGGCGCCCCCATCTTCACCAACCTACAATCCTCCCTAAAAAGTAAACTTGACTCCTGCTACAATAAAATCGCCAAATTTGCTACAAACTCAAAAGTACTCCACACACCACTGCTCTTCACTGCAACAACTCAATTGGCTAGAAGCTCCCCACCACCTCACTTACCTACGATTAACTACAGCCTACAAGTTAATCTTCAAACCAGGAAGCTGTCCTTCCCTGTCATCCTTACTGACCACATACCATCCCACTCATCATCTCAGGTCAGAAAACAAAATGTTGCTGTCTATAATGAAACCCAAACTCTCAGCTGGCAAAATGCTATATTCCTATGCCGTCGCCAAGCTGTGGAACACTCTTCCTCCCTGTCTCAGAATGATCAGCATTCCTGCCTTCTTCAAAAAAATCCTTAAAATTGCATCTCTTCTCTCAATGGATATGCTCCTGTTCCCTACCAAACACCTGATATCCCACTCTAGGTTCCTATCAGTATCTACCTCCGTAAATAATTCCTCCAACTCTCTTCTATTACCTTCCTGTTTCACTCTGCCACCTACTTCATACGTCTATCTCAATCTTTTTCCTCCTGCTATGTACTTGTATATCTACACCCCTGTGCTTCTAGCGTCATACTACTATATACCCCTATCCTGCACATATCCCATAAATTTCCTCATCTTGCTTTCCTGCTCACGACTATCTACTTACTTTGCCATATCTACTATCACATCATCACACTGTACCTTTCTACTATCTCCGATTTCCACATATCTACCTCCCACCTTACATTCATCCTATGTACTCCTTTCTCTCTAACACACTAAGACCTTTGTTTGTAGTTAACATGCTTATAGTTCATGTGCATAATCTCTGTTACACATATGCTGTTGACACTTGCTTTGTAAATATTTTCTGTGTATTTTACTGTCTGTTGTACACAATTTTGTTTTGCTTTTATATTGTGGAGCTTTTCTCCCCAGGCCTCCACTGAAAATGGGCTCTTTTTAGGCCCAGTGGACTTCCCTGGTCAACAAATGCAATAAGTAAATAAATAAATAAAATTTATATAAATGTGGGATTGTCTATGTAGTAAGTGATGGTTTAATAAAGATGTTTGTTGTTTAAAAAAGGCAGGCATTGAATAATTTATGTAATATTGCTTGGGTTATATGGTATATAGCAATATATGTGAAATATGTTATATTAATATAGTTTGATTACTTTTATATGAATGTAGATGTGCCTATGTCACAATAATAATGTAACAAAGGTGTTTGGAAAAAAAAAAGTTGCTTAACAGCAATCTTTGTAAGCCCTTACATGTTATTGAGGTGTAATCCCTTATTTTCTGCCTAGCATTCTGCAGTTGATCCTATTCTTGTTCTGTGAGATTACCCCTATTCTATAATACTTTCATATTTGTCAGTCCCTCTAAATAATTCCTGTTACTTCTTAACTATAGCTCCCTTTCTTTTATTTCCACCCTATTTTTAAACTCCACCTTAATTCTAGCTATATTTTCAGAAGAAATTTATATCCTCTCTAACAGCTCCTGAATAATCTGCACTGCCCATTCCTTAAATTCGTCTTTTCAACAAATAGGTGGAAAAAGCGCCAATGTCTAATTTTTGTTTCATTACCCTGTGTTTTTATTTTAGCTATTATTGGCGCATGATCTGAAGTAGTTATTGGGTGGGTATCGAGACCTTCAGTTGAATGCACATGTTCCTGTGAAATGTAAATTCTGTTTAGCCTACCCCTGTTTTATATCTTGGGGAATAATGTGTAAATTCACTCCGAACTACTATTACTGAGTTTACATCTTCTTCAAAAATCTATCCTCCTTTGTTATATTTCCCCTTCTGAGCTCCCAAGACATATCTTCACTGCTGCAAATCAAGTTCCAGATCCCACGTATAAGTAATATTCCTTGCTGAAAACTGATTATTTCTGTCAGAATTTTCTTAAGCTCCATTACAGCAATTTTAGGTGGAAAGTAAATACATGCCAATGTAATCCTCCTCCCCTGCCAGTTGCCCCTTAGCACTACAAATCTGCCATTATTATCTTTATCTTGTTCTATCACTATTGGCGCTCCTGTTGCAATTAATATGTGCTCTTATTTTCCTTTATCCCAGGTATTCCGCTGAATAACCATCCTGAAAACCTTTCTTTATCAAATTCACATGTTCAGTTCTTTCTGTGTGTGTCTCCTGTAACATAGCTATTTGCACTCTGCAGTTTTTTTTTAATGTAGGTCACTACTCTTTCTTGTTTGTATTTATCTGTGAGGCCATTTACATTTAAAGACATTAAAGAAATCATCATTGTATTAAAAGTTATTATTCCCACCTTTTACTTGTAGCACATGTTTTGTTAAATTTCTAGTTCCAGCCTATGTTACATGCATACACTCTTTGGCAGGTTGAACTTTTATACAGTTGTTTCATTTCATATACATTTCAGCCTTTGTCACATCTTATGAAATTTTTGATTTATTGAAAGCCCTCAAGCAAAAAAAAAAACACCTAATACTAACACACAAAACTATATACACCTTCAAATATTGAAGTTTTGCCCTCCTAATAGAAACAAAAGTCCCAATCTGACAGCCACACAGACTTGAGTTAAACTAAAAGAAAGGTCATCCATGCTACGAAGCATGGTACAGCCTGTGCTTCTATTAAGTGCTTGATTGGTTTTGTTTTATCTTTGGAAAGCCCCTGAATGCTTTCAGAGAATATAATCTACTTTGGGAAAAACCCTCAATGTTTTTAGAGAACAGTATCTCTTGACCAATTTCTTTTCTTTTTTTTTTTTCCTCAGCCAATCACTCTCTACCAGACTGTAGCCAGTCTCTCTTTATCAGATTGTCTCCATGGGGACACAAGAACCAGACACCCACATTTTCTTTATCATATTGTTTCAATGGAAACATGAAGACCAGCTGCAGAATTCTTAGTGAACGTGCATGTATTTGCTAGAAAAAAGCCTCATAAAATTCATTGTTCTTTTTCATTTAATTGCTCTGTCTTAAAACTTGTTAATAAGGCATTCTAAGCTCTTTAACCCAGTCATTTCCCCATGCAAGATTGAGAAAAAGCACATTAATTTTTCTTTTATCATGCTTTTTCCCCCAGGCTTTTATATACATTGTAGTGCCTACATTTCTTAAAACTGAACAAGAAGAGAGAGAGAGATGGGAGAAAGAAAGAAAAAAACAGCAGCACCTGTTTACATTCCCATTGCATTAATAACTGAAAATAAATTACTCTATAGTATGTAAAGAAAACCACATGCCACAAAATTGGTACTATTTAAGAAGAGAAATCTTTAGTTACAGTTCTTTCTTCCTCCTGTTGTCATCCTCAAAGCACTTTAAACATTTAATGACATGAAGTAGGGCATATGCTTTAGAGTCCCCCAGAAGTCCAACAAACTCTGAAAGTCCAGTATTTTCCAGATTTTCTTGTTCTGTCATATTTCACAAATATAATTATTGCATTGTAATCCCATATTAAGTCACTGGTTTTATTACTGGTCAGCTCTGAAATCTTGCCACTGCTTCATTCCCAACATATGATCGATTATTCTAGTCAACTCTCATGCTCCCTTCCTTCTCGCCAACATTTTCTGAAAAATTTGAAAAGGTTTCACAGGTACAGTCCCTTTGTGGTCTTTATTACCCAAAGAACAAGAGCAGAATCTCCTTATGTTTCATAGCTTACTTATTGTTAGACAAACTTTTTTTATTTTCTCCCTAGCATGTACTTCATCAAAAAATGGTGTTGTCCCTCCAGGGAAGAATACCTTGAAGACAGCTGGGCACAGCAGTTTTAATTTCACACCTGCTTCTCAACATTCCCTGAATAGCGGAATAAATTTGCTCCTCTTCTATCTGGTGTACAATGAATAATCATTCTCCACAAACAGTCTGCTGTCTCCCACTTTTAGTACTTTGTCCTTCTGCCACAATGTTGTCAGAATCAGCTCCTTCTGCTGGTAGGATTGCATCTTTACTATTAAAGGTCTAAGTTGCTTTCTTATAGCCAAGTTTGGAGCATACACACAGTGTGCCTTTTCAACTAATAACTCCTGCAGTGGATTACCAGTCCAGTTGCTTATTTGTACTTTCATAAAATTAATACAATCTGTTCCTTCCAGCTTCTCTGGTATAGCTGAAACTCTCAGGTTTTCCCTATGTGCTCTGTCCTCTAATTCTGTTACTTTTTAAACATCTCTTCCTGAGCAGTCTCATATTCAGCCAACCTTTTCTTTATTTCGACTTCTGATTTTTGCAGCTTTATCATGTCATCTGAATATCTGTTTAAAGCTTCTTCCATTTTTCCAGCCTTTTGTTGTTGGTGTTGATATACTTAATCAGTGTTTTGTTTATTTTAAGCAGTTCTGTATGCAGTCGTCTTATATCTTCCTGTAGGTTACTGGAAGTTATGTCTGAAGGTTGCATTGCTTTTTGATGAACATCTGCAGAACTCTCCCAAGTCGGTGTTTCTTCCTCACTTTTTGTAGCGGATTTATTTCCAGGTCTTCTGTATTTCTTTATTCCTGGCATCCAGGCAGTGCACTTACTAACCAGTTACTGAAATTTACCCATAAACAGAAGTCTACTGGCCTTATCTGCTGAGTTTCTGATTTCACACTGGGAGAGATTAGAAGTAAGCTGTTACTCAGTGTACAGCCAACTTGGAAGTCAAGGTCATAATTACTATGATCTTACTTTAAGTTTCCTGTCACCACTTAAACATAATACAATGTTTTATTTCTCAGCTGTAGTCAGTTATTATAGATAAGGGCTATACAATGGAAGAAGACACAACCTTTTCCTGTAATACTAGACTACAGTTCATTTTTACCGTACAAAAAATGTATTTCAAAAATTCATAGAAAACACCTTTTTAAATGACTCATATAATGGTCATTCAACAACGGTCGTGTCTGCCCTCCCCAAAAAAGAAAGGTAGTCACCTTTATACCACTCTGGTTTTAGACTAATATTTTGTTTCAATTAGAAATGGTCATAGCATGCCTCCTCACTCCTGCCACAGAAGACTGTCACCTTCTTTGTACCTTCCTGAAGTTAAATTGCGATGAAAAAAAAAGAACACATGACCACAGCAATATACTTCAACTTACCATCAGGTATATGTATACAGCATGGCTGCTGCACCCCTACCCTCCAATAAAAAAAGCAGCAACCACCTTCTGTGTACACCTCTGGAATTTGATTGTGAAAAAGAGAAAAATAATGACCACTGTAGTGTATTTCAACTTGATTCATAATGGCTGTGTTCTCTCTTGACCTTAATCTGATAACTAGGGAATTTATAGTGTACCTTCCTTGAAAGAGTACATTTAAATATAAAATAATACTCAGCATTTATAACTGTCAGCTCAAGTATTTCTTGCCTGAATAATGAATAAATGAGTTCCATTACATTTGAAACCTCTTGATCTGCATGCCCCATGCTCTTCAAATAAGTGGTTGGTCTTTCAGTTGTAATGCTTACAGTAATATATGCAAATCAGTAGACAGGCAGTGGTACATGACAACCCTTAAAACATAAAAATACTTATTTTTCCCAAGTAATAGCTTGTGTTTTAATCAGTTTTAACCCAATAGTACAGTGCAGTACTCTAATGTGATTGTACACAAATGCAGAAGTAATAGATGTAATTTAATAAGGTTAGCGGTGGTGGTGCTGCGCTAGCGCTGTCGCCTCACAGTAAGGCGCTGTCCGGTTCGATTCTCAGCTAGAGCATCTTCTGCGTGGAGACATGTGAATAGGCGCCTGCTCTGAAGGTTGTGCGTCAGGCCTGGCAAGCTGGTACGTAAAAATCAACTGACAATCATTAGCGGACCAGAGTTCCACTGTGGCAACCCCTAACCGGGAAAAGCCAAAAGACACAAACAAGTGATCCCCCAAATGTCTTGCACTGCATGCATTTAAATGAAGCTTAGGCAGTGCATAACCATTATTAAAACATAAATCTATTTTTTTTTTCTTAGCTTAATTCCCTGTTTTAATGATTGTTATACCGGTGTAATATAGGAAGGTAATTTAAGGAAATGCAGGAAGCAGTAACCTTTTGTTTTGAGTACAACAACGGTACTCATGCAACACTCTCAAGTCTGTTCAAATCGCATACAACAGCGTGAAAAAGGTTAAGCAATTATAGCCATGAAGTGTTAAAAGCAGGTAATTTTTTTACTTTTAAATTTGAAAATAGTGCCCATGTTGTACTAGATTTTGTTAGAAATTAGCTTAAATACTAGCAGTGAAACTTGTAAAACAAAGTTGCAGAGTCTGGTGTTCAGAATGACAACTTTAAAGAATTCCAAAATAAATTGTAACAAATTCCACTTGGATACCAAATAAGCAGTAATAGTTGCAGCAATATTTTGCATGTCATTTGCCTACTGTGCAACTCTGAGCAAGTCACTTAACCAGCCAGTGTGCTCCTGGGTCACCCATGAAAAGGGGCGCTAGTATCCAGTGAGTTTACCTGGTTAACAAATGTATAAAATAAACTTTCAAACTGGGTGAATTTCATACCTCTCAACTGTTCAGAATGTCCAGATTTTTGCCTCATAATTTTGGTGTGTTCTTGAAAGATTTGTGGTTTTCTGTCAAATCACTGAGGATTGAGATCAGTAAATAGTCATAGGCATTTTCATTGCAGACTTCGTATCCTTAAGAAAATTCATGTTGACACAAAACCTGTTGTTCTAGCAACTTCCTCAGTTTTTAAGAACAATATTTAAAATATATCCTTATTTTTAGGCCTATGTCCCACCATTATTTTAGGATTTGCCCAGATTTCTTGCACTAAGGGGGTGAGAGGTATGGTGGTATATACCCAAAGTAAAAAAAAAATCATCAACTGAGTAAATTTTTAAAGGAGCAATAGTTTTTATTCTGAAGTCCAGTCAGCAGTGTACCAAGGAAGGAGAGGTGGGTGCAGTTTGTTCTTGTCCAGGAAATAAGGGAGTTCTAAGTGTTAGAACATGCATTCAGTAGATGCCAGTGGTGTGGTAGCACAATACTGTCACATTTGTAACAGCAGTTTGCTACTGTTTGGGCTGTAGAGCTGTTTTTTGATAGATTGTGTGAATATATATTTTTGGGAGTCCTCAACTAGAGTTAAAGGCGGTCAGATAAAGGAGTTGCAGAGGAGACCAGGTAACCTAGGTATGGTTCTGAGTACAGTGTAGCTCTGGGCCATAGTCTTTTAAAGCTGCTATCATATAACTAGACGATTACTGAGTAATTACTTCAGTAGTCAGACATTTACAGCCTTTGATTTTATTACATATCTCGCAGTGGCGACTTAACTGCAGATACTAAGCTAGCACATCATGAAGATAAAGATAGTTTCCTAAATTGAGTGACATTAACTGCTGCATAGCTAGGGTTCAACAGTATTTTGTCTTCACTTTTTTTTTTAATAATGAATGATGCACAAAAATACAGCAAGGGCAAAAAACAGTAAATAATGTGACCCACTCATTCATTATTTTGAATGACTGAGTGAATAATTTTCTTTTAAAATGCTATATTTTTTGTAGGTTGTAGCCCAGAACATGTCTACATGTGTTTTTTCCGATCTCATCTGCTGATTGTTGCATGCAGTTTGGGCTGTATTCGGAAACAAAAAGTAAATGCCAAAAAGCTGCAAACCGAAGCATAGTTTATTAATTACAGTATTTCATTCAGTGCCTTATGAATGAAAGAATGAATGATTTTTGTTAAAATTGGTGTGGTGTTGCACATGAACTGGACTAACTATCTGTGTTTTTAATTGCTGATGACTGTTAACAGTGCAGCTTTCTATAAACTGTAAATGCCATGTATGGGCCAGATTAAATGTATTTACGGGCTGGATTAAAAATATTCACAGCTTACCTGTCAACCTTTTGGCAGTTGTGGACAAATCCAAAAATAATGGCGGGACAATTTTTAAATATTGCTCTTACAAACTTAGAAAGTTGAGAGAATAACAGGGTTTATATTAGTATGCATTTCCTGAAGGGTGTGAAGTCTAAAATAAATGTCTGTCATTATTTAGTGAATTCAGTCCTGAATGATTTGCCTGAAAGCCACAGATTTTATAAAACACAGCAAAAATAAAAACTCTGAGCAGCCAATAGGTAGATGGGGTTCACATCTGGCCTGTGGAATGGAAGCTTTCTGACCTTGAGACCCATGCCTTAAGAGGCAACCAGAAAGCATTCCATGCATGGCACAGACATATCCAAGTGGAAAAGCTGGATTCTTGGTCGAATGTAAAGCATGCAAGTTTAAATTAGTCTGTTTCTGTTCTCCTATTTGCAAATATCTGATTGCTTTTTAGCTTTTTACGTAGGACGTTGCTGCCGCTGCTGTTTGTTGGTGTGTCAGCAGTGCTTTCGTTTTTTTTTTCTCTCCATAGTTGTGTGACCATTGAGGTAATATTGCAGGAAGGCTTGGCCACTGCAGAAAACATTTTTTTGTGTCTTAACTTATGGCTGGTGAAGTCAGGCATGCTTTGGTTTCCAAGTCCCCCTTCCCTGACTATTCCCAGGGTGAGGAACTGTTGGACTCTGTGTTCATTTCCCTTGAATTCGTTTGTTAATAAAGTTGTTTTGGAAGCCCAAAGCCGCCTTCACTATACTATTGAGGGACTTGATACTCAGTGTAAGGTCCAGTCTGTTGAAGTGACTTATTGTCTAATACTGTTAAAGATGACTCATGTTTTGTCTTCATGAGCTGTCAGTGTTACCAGTAAACATGGCTTGTCTCCCTTGCTACCAGATAAGAGTTCCAGTGCTTTAGGTAGCCATGAGAAGAGGATATATTCTGCTCCACTTTGTTGGGCATTGGGCCCTCTGCTATCCTGATTCTCATTTATCCAGGTTTCATGTCTTCCTGGCCAAACCTTTGTACTAGGAAAGTTCCAGAGCCCACTTTTATAGTCTTACTCTGTAATTTGTTGAGGCTGAAGCGTTAACCAGATTAAACACACCAGCTGAATTTTCAGCTCACATTTTACTTCCCACATCACCTTACGTGTATATACTAATTCTGCAGTCACACAGCCATGGAGAAAAGGGAAAAACCCAGACAGATGGAATTACTGTTGGCACACATAGTCAAAGTATACCAGTAGTGATTTCCTGTGCAGAATAACACTGTAGCAGTTCTGCATCAGGGGACTGCTCTCTAGTTCAGTCCTTGTCTGTGTCTGAAAAGTTTAAGGTATCACTTTCAGACATTGACTGTGGTAGCTCAATTGGGCTGAAACCTGGATGTAAGTGAATACCTTTATGCCCCCTCCCATGAGTTGACCAGCTGCTAGTAGTCCTGCTTGAAGATAGTTTCCCTGCTGAGAACCCTCACCTTCCTTCCCTGTAACGTCAGATGGCCACTATATATTTATAGCTACCTTTCCTAGGTCCTTTTCATTTTGTTGCCTTTTTAAGCACAGAGATGTATACTTTCCTAACT
Organism: Protopterus annectens; assembly: GCF_019279795.1. Taxonomy (NCBI): domain Eukaryota; kingdom Metazoa; phylum Chordata; order Ceratodontiformes; family Protopteridae; genus Protopterus; species Protopterus annectens. The sequence goes on along the minus strand of NC_056744.1, from coordinate 448,254,740 downwards.
GGTTGCCATTTCTCTTTGTGAAGGCTCAAGAAGTCTTGGTTTGGTAGCCTTGATGTAGATGTATTTTGGCTCCTCATTTCTCAAGCCTGGCATTGTCCGGTCAGCAGAAATGCAGAGAGACACTTCACTGTGACATGCCACACATGATGATGTAGTTGTTACTATGAACTATGAGGGCTGTGAGGCAGCAGACCCATCACACACAGTAGAATGCCCTCTAATGTTGGTCACTTGTATGAGCGACCGTGGATTGGTAGGTAGTCTCCACTGAACCTTAAGTGGGCTTACGCTTTCTTGTCACTGAAAACAAATGTTTGTTCATGAGAGCAGTAGCCTACCTAGGCTGCTTTTCATTTCTGGATCATTGACCTGTACTGCCAGGATTAAATGTGCTGTTGATCATTTGGAACAAAAGAAAAGGCTTCTGTCCCTTTTAGCCATGGAGATTACCTTCTTCAGAAGCCTTCCCAGTTTCAGTTCTGCACCCAGTCTATGCTTGCTTGCTTGATTATAGAGAGCAGTTGATTATTTGACACTGTATGATTTTAAGCTTCACTTTCTTAGCAGTTCACATTCCTGTGGGGGAATGTGTTAGCAGTCATTATAGTTCTCTTTCAATCCTGTCCTGGAGTCATGATGTCAGAGATTCTGACTTTGCAGGCCCTCCAGAGACATGGCACAACAGAAATCAGCTCTTCTGCCATCAGGAAGATCACATTCCTCCACTTCTGTTTGGTGCGTCATGTGCAGGCGAGAGGGTTATTTAATCATATTCTCCTTTCAGTATGCTTCGTAATTCTTATTGATACCATATATCATTGTACAGTTTAGGGAAAAAGATAAACTCATTCACAGTGTCTTTCAGTTAGTGCTCTCCACACCCCTTTGCTTGTATCTAACTCAACAGTTACACAGGACATTCCCCATCATGTTTAGGATGTCCATATGATTTGGATATTAGCTGGTTCCACCTTAGGGGAGGGCCTGGAGTTGCATCATCTGACCCTGTAATTTTTCTGGCTCTGTCTGTTGTGGATTTTGGAGCTGCTGGGAAGCTTTTCACTTGGACCTTCAAATGGAAATGATTGCTATTTTGGCAGAGCCATGACTCCAGCAACCCCAGTCAGCAATTTCCATTTTTGTAACTTATTTGCTAACTTGGTAAACCCAGTAGGTACAAGCATTTTTTAGGGTGACCTCTATTGTAGAGACAGTGGGAATCAAACCTTGTACTACCAGATGAAGTTAATTAGCAGCTTGTAGTCTTAATCCTGTGTGCTAAACCACCTGGCAATTACAGGTGTTAGATGTTTTGGATGCATGTATATTTCAACTTAATTTTTTTTGTATGAGGATTACAGGTCAGTCTTCTTGTAGGATTGAGATCCACATCTGGTTGATGGAGCAGTAGTGTGAGAGTGCTGCTGCTTCATCAATTTGAAGGACTTCTCTCCTTTCAGAGATTCGGACTTCATGCTCTGCAAGCTTGCCTTTCTGCCATTGGATCTGCGAGTCTACTAGTGTTGGAGTCCATTTATGGACAAAAGAAATAACTTCCTGTTAAGCTCCCATTTTGCAGTAAGGCTCCCAGGAGCCTTCTGGCATACAGGAGATTCTTCTTTGTCCCATTTTCAGGGACAGGTTCCTCCTGCTATAGTCTCAACTTATTCAAAGATGGGTTTGATTTTGTCCTTCAACCTGGCTTTTCTTTTCCCGTTTCTTTTTGAGGGTGAAATAGGGGGAGGGAGGAGGGCTTTTCACTCCCTAAATGTGCACCACCTGCTGAGCAGTTCTGTGAAGTGGTTTCACTGGTTTAGTCAAACTGATCTAGTGGTCCTACTTGCTTGTCTCTAGGATGGCAAGTTATCTGTCAAGTATCCTCTTATTGAATTAACAGTTTGTTTTTCACCACTGGATGGTTTCACTCACTTAACTTTACTGAAATCAAACTCTGCTTCATTCTTTGAGCAGCTGCTTCTAGCATTTGCTTTGGAGAGTCTTATTACAGGGATTAATGCCACAGCCTGTTTGTCTGCAGTTTTTTCTGCAAGAATCATTGTTTCAGGTACAGTTCTAGCAGTATAGCTCTCTTGCATAAATTCTTAATCAGTGTTTACACTTGGTTATGTTCTGGTATGGTCCTGCCCTCCTGCCTTCCTGGTGGCTTATTACTTTTTTTTTTACTCAAATGGTTTTTATTTTGATGAAATAGCACAATTTAATACATTCATAACATTTATTAACCATTTACAGTATTTACATTCAGCCTGACAAAAAGGATTCAGATAAAAACATTTGTAATTAAATAATAAGTTAATATATAAACTATGATAGTTTGGAAGAGTTTGGTTCCATCTGTAGGGTATCAATCAAATTCAAAACTTTCCTCCACAGACTATTAACCAATGGCTTAGGAAAAGTTCTTAACTCTTTAGTTCTTTTCTCCATTAGTATGCATTTCTTCAGTGATGATAGGAATTCCTCCATTAGAGTTCCATCTTGTAGTTATACATTTTCTGGCTGTTGCTAACATTGTCCACAACAAATACAGGTCATCTTTCTTCATATTATTACTATTAACAACATTCAATAAAATTAAAGACTTTATCAAAACAAATATATCAGTATAGATAGCTTGAAGAAATTTGTTAATTTCATTCCAATATGATTTAATATTAGTACAGTCATAAAAAATATGAGACCAGTCAGCATTAGTGGACAGATGACATCAACAACATAACTTGCTGTTTGAAGGGTTCATTTTTGAGAGTTTCTCAGTTGTCAAAAAGGGTCTGTAGAAATTTGCAATGAAAAATCCTCCAGAATTGTGAGTAAGAAGTTAGTTTAACTGAAAATAAAATGTTTGATGTTCTGTAGTCCTATCTCGCCTTCAGTCTTACATATGGGTTCGGAGCCGATCCTCAGCTCCGACTCGGCCCATTACAAAGCTCAAAGTTTCTTAGTTGGCTCGTGGCTAGGTAGGTATCCCATAGTGCACTAGTACAATCCCCAGATCTCGTTTGCCGCGTCTGTGAGTTCAGAAGTGCTTCTTGCTTGGCTGTGGCTAAGTTTAAACTTTTTTGTCTTAGTGCTTTACTGTTTCTGTAGCTTAGTTATCTTATTACTAGATATTGCTTAATAGTGTTTGAAGTGGTTATAATAGCTTAGAAGTGTTTTTGTTCGTTAAATTAGTTAATTTGTTGAGAGCTGGTTGGCCGTTGGCCCTTGTTGTTCTCCGTTTTGGCATACTGTGTGCTAGTTTTTTATTAATATTGATATTTCTTAGGTCCACGTTGATTTAGATTTAGGACCTTGTTTCTGGTCTTATTGTGTGTGTGTGTGTGTGTGTGTGTGTGTGTGTGTGTGTGTGTGTGTGTGTGTGTATATATATATATATATATATATATATATATAGTGTGTGCAGTGTTTTTGCTAGTCTTGTTAGAGTCTTCTCTGCAGGTCTGCGTTTAGGGCCTTTGTTTTTCTAATTTTTAGAAAAGTTAAGATTGTATGCAGTGTTGTTTGCTTGTTTCTTTGACTGCTATTAGTTTCTGGCCTTTTTCTATGACTTAGCCTATCTAGCTAGGTCCGTTTAAGTTAGAGGACCTAGTCCTCTCCTATTTTCATATTTTCCTCAGGGCTAGGCCTGTTTAAGTTAGAGGACCTAGTCCTCTTTACTCTCTCTCTCTCTCTCTCTCGTGTGTGTGTGTGCTTGTTAGGGCTAGGCCCATTTAAGTTGTGCTTGTTGTGTACTGCTTTATTACATAGCTTTCCAAAATGTCTAAAGACCACAAACCTTTGGGTTTCAAAAAATGTATAAAGTGCTCCCAGAAGATGTCAATTACGGATGGCCATAGTAAATGTGTATATTGTCTCGGAGCCATTCATTTGCAGGAAACTTGTTTATTCTGCCATTCCTTTAGCTCCAGAGTTCTCCAGGAGAAGAAGAACAAGTTAATTTTACAAGGTCTCCTCAAGCCTTCCTTCAAGGAAGACTTATGGAGTTCTTCTTCATCCAAATCACATTCCTCCAAAAAAGAGAAGGTTAAGCCGGCCAAGAGACATCCTCCGGCACCGACTAGTGTATTGGAACCTCCTCAGAAACGATCTAAACTTGATAAGACTTCTGCCGCCTCAGCTCCACTGTCCTCGGAGCCATTCGAGGTTGCCGATGTTGACACTGTCGGCCCCAAGCCTTTCGGAGCCGACTACTGAAAAATTACATCGGAGCCGGTCCAGAGATCCTTTGCCGGTCTCCTCAACCTTAAGATCTCCAATTTTACAGAGATCCAGATTTCCTACCCTGTCATCCAGAACCTCCAAGAGCCTGTCAGAGGAAGATGTGGAGAGAGTAATGCTTAGACTCCTGAAGTCGTCTGCCTTGCCCAAATTGTTGTTGGCTCCGACCCAGTTGGTTCCAGAGCCATCTGAGCCCATCCTACCTGTTGTGGTTCCTCCGAGCTGAGTCAACCTTTCAGAGCCAGAATTTTTGGTGCCACTTGTTGTGGAACCCTCGTTTCCAGCTCCCCTCGTGGCTGTCTCAGAGCCGAGTTCCGCTCCGACACCTTCGGCACCGTCTGTGGTGTCTTAAGTGCCAAAGCTCACCGGTCGGCCCCGACAGGGGCACTTGGACCTGAACCTCCTCTGTTCCGAGTCTCCCTCTTGGTGCGTCGGCTAGGGTGAGCTCGGACTCTATATCCATCTCGGAGCTGGTCGCTCTGGAGCCGATGACTGCCTCCGTTTCCTTGGAACCGGGGCTGTCTTTGGAGTAGGAGATTTCTACTTTTGAGATGATGAGGAGTGTGCTGTCTCGCTCATCAACTCCATGCAAGGGTACTGACTCTCTTCCCCCTCAAGCACTGACCTCTGTCTCAGCATCTACTCTCTCTCGACAGCAGAGACCTGCAGCCTCAAGAGCCCCCGTTGGGTGGCCCCCAGTCTTCAGAGACCTCCCCAGAGTACCCTTCTGAGGAGCCCCCTCAGAAGAGGACATGAAAGAGGAAGCATGTAGACTCCCCGGATGAGTCCATCACTTCAGACACTGACCTCGAGGAGACAGAAAGGTCCCCCAAGTCATCCTCTGATGTCTCCTTTGTAGACATCTTAGAGATCCTTAAGCAGAGAAGCGGCTGGCCCACTGTCACCCCTTCTGATGAGGAGTCAGTGTACCTGAAGGCTTTCGGGTCTCAACCTTCAGCCTCCTGGGTGTCTCCACCTTTTGATGAACTTTTAGACCTGGTTAGTCTGAAGATGTGGGAGACTCCTGATGCCATGGAGCCAATTCCCAGAAGACCCAATAAATTTCTGTCTGCCCCAAAAGAGAAAGATTTTTTGTCCAAGGGCGTGCCTGTAGATACCATGGTGGTGGTGGCGGCCACTAAGAAGGAGCTAGCAGAGACTTCATCTGCCGAATAAGGAGTCTCGAATGATGGATAGATACGGGAAGCCTCTTCAGCGGCTTTTACACTCAGATCACTGAACTATCTAACACATTTTACGAGGCTTCAAAGAGATCTCCTCAAGGAGTTAGGAGATACTCTTCAAGGTACATCTACTGAAGGAGTCCCTGAGAAGGTGTCTGCTCAGTTGTTCACCTTAAATTCCATCGTCAACTCCTTCATGAGGCTGATCTCTTATGCAGCAGACTGAGCAAGCAGGGCAGCGGGTTCAGGAGTTTCCCTTAGGAGACACTCCTGGATGCGCTTGTGTAATTTTGGGGAGCTGTTCAAGTCTACCTTTACCAACGCCCCCTTTGATGGTTCTTCAATGTTTGGACCTAAGGTAAAAGATACACTCACCAGGTGCTACAAGAAGGGAAAACTCTCTGTGCTGTGGGAGTACGTTTTACCGTCCCCTCTAGACCATATCCTAAGGGTCAGAGAGGTGGTAAGATATGGTTCAAGAAGTCCAAGAGATTTTTCCCGGATGCACAGGGTGACTCCTCCTTCAGAGGCAGAGGAGGAGGAGCTAATGGTAGACCGCCTGAGAGGCGGGGGGTCCACAAAACCAGGGAGGCCGCGATTTGTTTCGAGGCCATCCCTATCAGCGCTCCTGATGTGGAGCCTGGCTGTGCTTCTCTGGAGCCAGTCGGGGTCGCATATCTTTGTATCCAGAAGCCTGGCTAAACATCACCCAAGACAAATGGGTACAAAGAATAATCACCGGAGGTTACTCCATACCCCTTTTTCTTCCACCTCACACTCCCAAGAAGATCCCAGCTGTTACACCCAATCACAGGGATCAAGCAACTGCAGAAGTGCAAAAGTTGCTCGAAAACAGAGTCATACAAACCATCCCCGCAGACCAGATAGGATTCAGAACTTACTCCAGATTCTTTTTAGTGCCAAAACGTACAGGGGGCTGGAGGCCCATCTTGGACCTCAGCAAACTAAACGAGTCTGTAAAGAAGGCCAAGTTCCAGATGGTGACACTGCAGTCTATACTCCCTCTGTTAGGGAAAGACAATTGGATGTACTCCATAGACCTCCAAGATGCGTACTACCGTATAAAAATGGACAGAGCGTCGAGGAGCCACTTACGCTTCCGGCTGCCAGTCACTACCAATTTCATGCTCTGCCCTTTGGTCTTACCACAGCCCCCAGGGTGTTCACCAAATGTATGGCAGTAGTGACAGCTCACCTGAGATGTTTAGGATTCCAGGTGTTTCCGTACCTGGACGACTGGTTCCTGACCGCCACCACCATGCATCTACTCCTACAAACCAGAGATTCCACCATCCAGCTTTGTTCCCAGCTGGGGATTACAATAAATTGGGAAAAGTCTGCCTTATCGCCCTCTCAATTTGTGACTTTTATAGGTGCAGAAATAGACACAGTCGCCATGTTAGCTCGTATACCTGCAGAAAGAGTGCAGAACCTCAGACAACAAGTTCTCCGTCTATTTCCACTACAGAATGTCAAGGCAAAGACAGTGCTGAAACTCTTAGGGACCCTGGTCTCCACCATTACGTTAGTCCCTCTAGCCAGATTACATATGCAAATTCTCCAATGGCTTCTATCGTCCCAGTGGTCTTTTCAACAACTGCCTCTATCTCACCACATCATCATAACAGAGTCTTACAAAAAGGACCTTAGTTTGTGGATTCAGCCCAACCAACTAACAACAGGCATGCCATTCCTTCCTCGCCAACCCATTGCTACTGTGACCATGGATGCCTTACAGATGGGGGGGGGGGGGCATTATCTAGGCAGGACTGTCCGAGGCACATGGCAAGATCATGAGGCTCACCTGCATATCACTGTCCTGGAGATGAGAGCAGTGCTTCTAGCGTTGCTGGCACTTCATGACTTTCTTCCTCTAGGGATGATAGCAATCCCGTCGGACAACATGTCAGTGGTATGTATCTCAACAAACAAGGAGGAACCAGATCTTACCCCCTTTGTTGAGAGGCCCTTCGGGTTTGGGAGTGGGCAATTTCTTCCCAACACTTTCTGGTGGCAACACACATCCCAGGGACAACCCATGTGATAGCCGACAAGCTCAGCAGAGCAATCTTGATGCCTCACGAGTGGTCTCTGAATCAGGAAGTAGCGGAACAGAACTTCCACAAATGGGGACAGCCTTGCTGCGATTTCTTCGCCAGTCCTATCAACTCCAAATGCAGCAGCTACTTTTCCCTTATCCCCCCTCCGGGGGAGCCACCGAGAGATGCACTTGTTCACGATTGACCGCTGGGACTCCTTTATGCTTTTCTTCCCTTTCCTCTTATATCCAGAGTGATTCAGAAAGCGAAGCTATTTGGAAGCAAAATGATTCTCATCACTCCTTACTGGCCTTGCCAGATTTGGTTCCCCTTTCTCGGGCCTCATCTACTAGACGATCCATGGACTCTGGACCCAGTGCTAGACCTCCTGACACACATGTCAAGCTCCCTTCACCCCTGCCTCCACACCCTCTACTTGACAGCGTGGCTGCTCCAATTCCATCCCTAGTCAGGCTTCATGAATTTTCACCTGCTGTGACCCACATCCTCACGTCTTCGCATAAACCTTCCACTAGGAAGTTATACACTAGCAAATGGAGAAGGTTTTGCATCTGGGCTGAAGAAAGGAATGTAGATCGTTACACTGCATCAATCCCTATGGTTTTAGAATTTTTGTCTGAACTTTTCCATCAGGGATCTGCTGCTGCCACAGTTAGGGTCCAATTGGCAACGATATCTAATTTTCATTTGAGTCAACATGAGTCTAACCTAATGTCCCACAGATTGTGTAAAACCTTCCTTAAAGGTGCTTCTTTGCTAAGACCCCCCCCCTTTCAGGAACCGGTGTCTCCCTGGTATCTAAACTTTGTTCTGTCTAAGCTAACTTCACCGCCCTTTGAACCCGCTCATTCGTGCTTATTGAAATTTTTGTCTTGGAAGACTTTGTTTAGTAGCCATCACATCTGCTAGACGAATATCAGAGTTGCAAGCACAGTCTATTAAGCCTCATTATTTGATTTTCCACAAAGACAGAGTTTCTCTTCATACAAATCCTTCCTTTATCCCTAAAGTTTGCTCTCACACTAATTTAAACCAAACTATAGAATTACTGGTGTTTTTCCCTAATCTTTCTAATGCAGCAGAATACAAATTTCATCAACTGGATGTTCACAGGCAGTTACGGTTCTACCTTCACAGGACTAAGGAACTCAGTCAGACCAATTGTTCATATCCTTTTCTGATTCTAGACTAGGTCTGGCAGTCTCTAAAGTGACTCTATCAAATTGGATTTCGAGCTGTATTTTCTTCATTTACTCCTCCAATGGAAAAACTCTACTGTTCGAGATTAAGGCTCATTCTACACGATCCCAGTCTGCATTTGCTGCTTTCCAAGCCCGAGCTCCAATTGACAGTATTTGTGCAGCAGCAACTTGGGCTACCCCGCATACCTTTATTACTCATTACAAATTGGACCTGACCTCAAAGGGTAGAGCCTCCTTTAGTACCACGGTACTCAGGAATATTTTCCCGTGAGCCACCCAAGAATAAGGTGCTAGGGACACTGTCCCATATGTAAGAATGAAGGGGAGATAGGACTACAGAACATAAAGAAGTTATGTACTCACCATAACGTTCCATGTTTGCAGTCCATCTCGCCCTTCATTTTTATGAATCCACCCACCTACCCCCGTCCTGGAAGGATCTGGAGACAGGATAGTCTTACCTTGGTAGGGTGGAGACCTTTCATTATTGTTGTTCTTTCTGGATAACCTAAGTTCTGTCTATCTATAGTTTAGCAGCAAACAAGATCTGGGGATTGTACTAGGGCACTATGGGATACCTACCTAGCCACGAGCCAACTAAGAGACTTTGGGCTTTGTAATAGGTCGAGTTGGAGCCGAGGATCGGCTCCGAACCCATATGTAAGAATGAAGGGCGAGATGGACTACAAACATGTAATGTTATGGTGAGTACATAACTTTTTTTTTTTTTATCTTCCATTGATAATGATATTTGAAACCCTTTAGTTAGATATTGCCAGTAAGAATCTTTAGGAGCTGTCTTATAGACAAAGTGTTATATAGATATGATAATTCATTCTTAACATTGATATTATTATATAGAAGTCCAAAAATCCAGTTTATAATTTTTGGTACGGTTTTGAAGGCTGAGTTATGTATTATTCTACACAGATACACAGATGCTTAGTGTATGCTGTGACACTGAAGAACCAACCAGTCATTAGGGGATATGCCATAAGTTGACAATGTACTTTGTGTGTTCAAAGCTTGTTGGTTTGCAGTTCATTGCAACCAACAAAATAGGTTATTATTTTCCCATAAACCAAAAATCTCTCTGTGTTTTATCAGGGAAATCCCTTGTAATAGTAAACGGTATTAAAAATCTATGCCATTTGTGTTAATGAATTTTCTAAACACATCAAAAATATTGTTTATTAGTGTTAGTTTAGTTAATTTTGTTGTACTATACTGTAAATTTAAACTTAAATAGTGCCATATCTTATCTTTGTCAGTTACCAAAGCATTTTTTGATAAACAGTTTTCATTCATTAGTATAATGGAATGTAGCTGTTTCCAATTGGAAGAGTATCTAGGACTTATCCAATTCATCATTATTTTAATTATAGATGCCTTTGTAGAAGTTTCAATCTCTGGGAATTTTAACACCCCTTGTTCCCATTTTCTGATATGATGAGAATATGCCACTGTTTCTTTTGGGGTACCATAGGAATTTCATCAGAGTTAAAGTGATTTCTTTAAGGATTTTCTTTCCTGGTGGAAGTAGAAGGGCTTGTGCTACATATAATATTTTAGGTAACAAAACCATTTTTATCAGTTGTAACCTATCATCAAATGTTATAAACAAATTATTCCATTTGCTTATTAATGTCTTGATTAAAGTCTATAACTTTAGCATAGTTAAGCTGTAAGGTTTCCTCTATATTCTTGCCTAGGACTATTCCTAAATAGTTGAAACTTGGTTTCTAATAATAGGATTTACCGGAACCTGTATGTTCTGTTTTTTATTTAATAATAAATATTTTGATTTAGATATGTTGAAGAAGAGTCCTGAGATTTTTTTAGAAATTTGTTGTTACTATATCCACTTCACCTAACACTTCCTTAGAGTAAGGAGTAAGTTCCTACTTGGGTAAGGTAAGTAAGACATCATCAGCAAACATCATTGTTTTAGAAATATATTGGTCATATATATTTATACCTCTTATATTTGGGTTATTACGTATTAAATGGCAAGTATTTCTATGGCCAGAGCAAATAGGATAGGGGACATGGGACATCCTTGTCTAGTACCTCTAGTGATATGGATTGCTTTGGAAGTGAAGGGACCTAATTTGACATATGCTAGATTATTTTCATAGATTTTCTTTATCATTGTTATAAAAGGGGGTGGTCAAATAACTGTAAGACTTTAAATAACCCCAATTTAAGGAGTCAAAGGCCTTTTCAATATCTAAACCTATTAATAATGCTTCATTATTCACTAATGAGATAATCTATCAGAGTTAATACTCTTTTAATATTATCCCATGTATGCCTGTTATGTATGAAACCAGTTTGGTCTTCATTAATTATTTTAGATATGGGTATTTTCAATCTGTTGACCATAATTGACATAAATAGTTTATAATCATTATTCAACAAAGAAATTGGTCTGTATGAGTTGCAATGATTAGGGTCATTATTCTCTTTGAATATATGGGGAATTAGTGAATATCTCCAAGAAGGAGGAATATTTGCTAATGTTTGAACTTCAAGAAAGGTTTTATGTAGGAGAGAGATTATAGAAGAAGTGAACAATTTATAAATTTCTATAATTAAGCCATCTATTCCAGGTGCTTTATTAGACTTCCTTTAATCCCATCTTTAATTTCTTTTTGAGAAATAGGTTTTTGTAGATCTAACAAGTTCCTCGGGAATTCTTGTTATGTTGGGACCTATATTCTCTAACTTCTCACATTCATTTGTACTTATTTTATCTTTATGATGATCTGCATAATGATAATTAAAAACCTCCAGAATGTCCCCTATGTCCAAGACTTTTTTCTTTTCCCTTTATGAAAGGTACTATCAGTATTATTAATTTTTGATTGTGGCTTATTGCTTGAAGTTCAACATTAAGGAAAATCCACATTGTTAGATGTAACGGGGTATGTTCTTACTGTATCAGTTGATCTCTACAAAGACCCTCCTTGATAGGGCAGGAGTATCCTCCCAGTTTTCCATGAATGTGGGAGATTCCCCCAAGCCAGCCTTAGCTGTTGCAGTTTCCTGCAAGTCAGGTAAGTTTATACTAGTAGTATCATTGTTAGCAAATGTGGTACCAAGTCTTCATTGTTGTCTCTTGATTTGCAGGAAGGTTTTAGCTAGTAGTTAGTGGTAAAGTGCTTTCTGTATGGGAGAGGCACAGTTACGCAGCCTGTGATGCACCATAATTAATGCATCTTAATAGGCATGGGAACTTCAGTGAAAAAAGTGCCTATTAAGATGCATTGATTATGGCGCATCATAATTAATGCATCTTAATAGGCATGGGAACTTCAGTGGAAAAAAAATGCCTATTTTGTTAGCCTGAATATATGAATCCTCCCACTCGACCCACTAAGGAGGGTTGTCCCATAGATTAACTTTAACTATAAAAATATATCTGTTTTGTGTTCTATAAAACATTTTCCTGGTGATCCTCATTCCTTCGTGGATATTTTCAATCCTTATGCTGTTGTGCATGGAGAGTGAGTGCCTGCCTGCTGTTCTACAAGGCCTGAATTTCTGTCTTAAACGATCATTATTTCTTTATGAATGTAATTTTAGACCTCTCACTATTAATATGAGTGTTGAAAATAGAGGAATATATACTCCCCACAATGGCTGTGCAGTCTGTTACATTTGTTTACATTCTAAGAATACAGCAGACCTTGACTAGATGGATTTATTTTTGCCATAGGAAAGTGAATAGGCCATTAGCCAACCCATGGGTTTAGAACAGTTTTCAGCTGTTAACTTTAACTATTTACAGGATTTTCTAGTTGGTGGAGATGAATGCCTTAGTCTGTGTTTCAGGAATGAGCAAGCTGAGTGCTGTAGGGGCCAGTTGCTTTAGCATGCCCCACACCCCTTGAGCCTGTGCTTAGGAGTGGCAGACCCATGTTCAGGTGTTGTCCTGACAGGGAGACATCACATCAGGAAGCAACCAGGGATGGTGCTTATTGAAATAAATACTGTAGAGGTAGATAGAGTCTGGCATCATCATCATCAGTGACCAAAAGTAAAAAGGTCTCTCTTTCCGAAATTTATGCACATTGGACATTTATGCTGTGGTCACCTACCAGTCTCTACAGTTTGAACCTCCACTTCTTTAGTTATGCCTTTCAGGAGGATTATCCTTCTTAGTATTTTTTCCTAAAATCCATCTTTTACCATTTAGACGCCTCCTTTCACTTTGGAGTTAATTGGAACACTATTTGGGATGCTGTCTAAATGTTCCTATCACTTCACAGGGCCCTCTGCATCTTTGTGTGTTGTCAGCATGTGGGTGTTTTTCAGAAGATGCTTTGCAATGGGTTCATTATTCTCACTGGTTTACTTTCTGCTTGGGGTACTGTTAACTGCTACAACAGCACAACCACTTATTTTCAGATTTATAGTCATGAGACGTTCTTAGTTTGTGTCCGTGTGTGTGTTCTTAAATGTTTAACCACCTCTGCAAGTAGATATTAAGCAGTGCGGATTTATGGGTACATAAGCACATGTACATTAGTCATATCAGCTCGAGTTTAAAAGAGTACGGTACTGGAGTATCCCACTTACTATAGAGATCAGCAGGTGCAGTTTTGCATCAAATACAGAGCACGTTCAGCAGATTAGCAACATTTTCTTTCACTGCTGTCTATGCCTGTTGACAGGGGTGTTTTGAGCAAGTGGTAATTGCTTGACATCACTTTCTGTGTACATTTATAACTTCTAAGTCAAGAATAATGGGGGGAGGGGCACATTTTAAACGTAGATCTTAAAAACTTAATAAATAATAGGTTTTGCAGTAGCATGCATTTTCTGAAGGATATAAAGTCTGAACTTTAAAGGTTTATGAGGAATACACCAAAAATATGAGGCAAAAATCCAGACAGTTGAGATGTATGACTAGCACTGGTAACCAGGATGACCTACAATGGCAAGGAATTATTTCTAGTGACAGGCTCAAGGAGCATTAGATCTAAAATACCTATCAAAAACAATTCACACTTATGTGCTGTTCGTTGAGTGGCACATCATAAATGTCATTGTAATGCAGTGCAAGTTCTGTTCTGTCAAGAAAAAAAACTAACTCATTTAAGTAAAAGGAGGTAGAAACATTAAATACAGGTAGTCTGTTGCTTTTCATCTTTGTTTCTTGTTTGAGATGTAGTAGGAAACCAGAGCACTTTGTGAAAACACACAAATACAGGGGTGTCATTCAGACTCCATGCAGAAAGGGCATCAGATGAGAAAATGAGAAATTAAATGAAAGTGAGGCAAAAGTGCTAATGACTGTGCCACACCAAAACTCCCATTAAACATTATAGAGTTAGGAATTCTGATACTTTTGTGAAATCAATTTCCATAAACCCAGTTTGACATGATTAATTTGTAAAGAATTATATTTAAAGTCTTTTTGACTTTGAATAAAACTGAAAGGGCAGATAATGTAGAGCATTATTTTAAAATTATATGTTGAAACTGTGTGGGACAAGCCATGTTTGCTTTTTTTTTAGTTCATTTAAAGTATTGACTTTTAAGTATTGTTTCTATGCAGGGATTTTTCTGTGAATTTGTGTGATTGATTGCATATTGCAGGTTACGCGATATGCCAAGTCAAGTCTCAAGTTATTTCATGTGTCTGTTTTTAGTATGAGAAAATGGCTGCTCACTGCTTTACCACAATTCGATTTATTTTAGTGTATAGTGCAAACTTTTATTTATTATGAAGGTTCAGGGGACTTCTGTTTTGCTTGAGATTACAAGTCACTGTCAGCAGTGCCCAAAAAACATTGCTGTATCATTTTAGATTCCATTTTTTTTGTCTTACACTTATTCATTGTGACAGAAAAGTGCTTACTTTATTGCTTTGTTTTTTGAAAACTTAAACAGTGTTTTTTCATACTCTTTTTATTTGCTAAAGGAAACAATTTTATATTTCAAAAGTTCTACACAGCTGTATGCGTACATAACATGCGTAGATAAGTGGAAGACAGACTGATCTCTCTGTCTTCAGTGTTGCTTTTCCTTGGACAGCTGCTGCTTTCTTTTCATATCATTCATCCATCCGTTCAGGCACTTTGAACCCTCCTTCAGTTAATCTGTACTTTGCACTTGCTGTGTATGTATGATGAACAAGTCTTGTTCTTAATTTTGCATTACCTGTGTCTTTATTTTCCCAAGTGTAATTGTAGAAATGTAAGTACAGTACCTATGATCTACCTTACTTGTTATTGTTGTTGGTGTAGGTTGATGCTTTTTCCTTAGGAATGTCACTGAAAATGTCACTTCTCAGCTGAGCTTTATCAAATATGAATAAATGTATTTCTGTACAATGTAGAAATAATCTAAGGAACTCTGAGAAATCGTGTAGTTCATTATTGAGTTTTTCTGCAGGCAAACTAAATTGATGACTTCATTTCAGACTCCATTTTTATTGTGATCTAACAAATTGTGCACTTCGGATATCGTATCCCAAGCAGTGCTATTGTCAGGCATGTATAATGAAAGACTGTCTACTTCCAGCACCTTTGTGACTATTGAAAAATACAGTAAACTCTCAGTTAACCGGCACCAATGGGCATTGGCAGATGCTGGATAACTGTAGTTTCCGGTTGCTTGAGAGTCCCTATTAAAAACAGGCCTAATACTGTACCCTGTACTATTTGTTTGATTTGACTTGTTCTTATGTTGGGGAGAGAGGGAATTTATTCCTATCTTCCTTTTTAAAACTCTAAAAATGCAAGGTATGTTTCTGCGGGGTTGGGGGCAGAAAGTGCAACACATGAAAACTGTACTTTTTTTTTTTTTTCTAGTTGCTTGATTTGCGGTTAACTGAGAGGTTATTGTAACTAGAAACTACATTTCAGATTGTAATTCTTGAGTAGCAGTAGTATTTTTCTTTGATATGCTGACACAGAACTATGACATTTTAAACATCTGTATACAGTAGTGCCATTCTGAACCAGTTATCTGTTATTATACAGTGACAGGCCATTAACATTCAAAAACGTGCACACTGAGTGGTTAGCCCAACTAGCGTGCCCACTATAAATTGAGCATATACCAATAGAAAAAAAAGTCCAGTTGCCCGGACTTTCTTCCGTTAATATATGCTATGGCTTTCCAGTTTTTTTGAGCTATGAGGTCAAGAGTTGCATACTGAGGACAGAGGAAAATACAAGGAAAATCAGGTACGTTATGCAAAACTAAACAAACGTACCTGATTTCCCTTGTATTTCTGGCCAGTCTGTCTCATGCTTCTGAACTGTCTGGATTTCAAACTTTATTTAAAAAAAAAAGCAACTGAGTTCTTCTTTCTCTGTTGCTGCTTTTCCAAAGCACTGATGTTCTGTGCAAGTGTGGGAACATAGTCCCAAACGCATGTGCAGTACATCAAGAAAGCAAGATATGGAAAGACAGTGGAAGAACACCACATTTCTGTTATGTAAAGACATTATTTAAGAAAAGTAATTTCTTTATTAAATAATGGTATTGTATAATAACAGTAACCAACTCCTGGATGTGATATATTATAGCAATAAACCCACGCCTGGGTGTGGGTAATGCTGGATTTACCCACGGTTGGTGTGGTTTGGTCACGAGGCGGCCTGAGTGGCCAAACAAAGCCAACCGTGGGTAAATCCAGCATTACTCACACCCAGAAGTGGGTTATTGCTATTATACAATGACATTATTTAAGAAAAAAAATAATTACTTTTCTTAAATAATGGCATTGTATAATGCCTTCTTGCTGGCCTTCTGCAGCTGTCTGGTATTCTGCGGCAGTTCTGATGTACTGCGTATGCCTACGCAGTACATCAGAGCTGTGGGCAAAAGCAACGGAGAAAGCAAGATCTCAGTTGCTTTTTACAAACTGTCTTGCTATGTTAAAGGAGTTTAACATAGCGAGACAGCTTTAAAAAAAGCAGTGGAGAATCTCCGTTGCTTTTTTTAAAGCTGTCTCGCTATGTTAAACGAGTTTAACATAGCGAGACAGTGTGAAGCAACGGAGATCTTGCCTTCTCCGTTGCTGTTAAAAAAAAGACTTGTAGTAATGGAAAAAGTTCAGGTGACCGGACGTTTTTCCATTACTATAACTCTGATTTACAACGTGCATGCTGACCAATCAGCGTGCATGTTTTTGAATATTAATCGGGAGTCGTCGTATAATGAAGATTTACCCACGGTTGCCTTTGTTTAATCACTTGGGCTTCGCCATCATGATTAAACCACACCGACCACTGGTAAATGTTCAATATACCACACCCAGTCGTTGGTTATTGCTGTAGTACCCAAGTAATTTCAGTGATTTTTGTTTTTGCAGTTGTTAAATTTGCTTTGTAATGTAAGGAAGTAGGTAATTTGTTATTCCAAGAGTTCTCACCACATTATACTCCAGAATACTTACTGTGTTCATTGCCATGACAGGCCCCATCTTGCTGTACCATTACCTCAATACTAATGTTGAATATGTGTGAGCTGCAAGTTTAGTGTCAAGCTTCAGTTTGTAATTTTCCTCTGTTTTCATGCCTGACCATATATGTGTGCTCACTGTACATGTCCGCTTTTGTGACCATACTTTGATCAGTATTGTTTCAGTTAGCACTCTACCACAAAATACTCAACCCCATGTACCAGTCATAAGTTGTACTGGATGTTATTGATTTTTCACCAGACTTCTATAATTTCGGTCACTACTCAAGATTGGCTAACACCTGTAAATGGTAGTTGCACTGACATGTTGATTGTTTTACGTATAGTTGTTGGATACTGAATGACAAGGGTTAACTTATTTTCAGAAGTTCATTCGAGCATTGTCAGTCACAACACATCATAAATTTTTGTAGGGCATCCTGTGTGAGGAAATGATTTGATGCAAACACAGGCTAATTCATAAATGTCACCTATCTACTGTTCTTTATGGTGATCTGAAAAGTCCTTTTATAAGCAAATACTTTCCCAGAGCCTTGCAGTGGAGTGTAAGCAGGCATCTGTTAAAACCTTTGTTGGGGTTCATCATTAGCATTGGGGTGCTGTTTCCTCCATTTAGGCATTAGTGGTTAAAGGCCTTCTGATAACTGATGAAGAATGCTATAAAACCTGGTACGAAGCGTATATGAACATAATGTTCATATTTGTTGTTATTGTAATTTAAATATTCTTTTTTCTAGAAACATTGTTCATTATTCTTTAAAGTCAGCAGTGTATGCTGCATTCTCCTCACTGTAAACCTTTAATTCTTTGGTTATGATATCAGAGTAATTCTTTGAACAATGACACCCAGGAGAAGTCATTAGCTGAGGAATACTGACTTAAAAGGGTAGGCAAATGTGTGTGAAATGCTAAATCTTTAAAAATGAATTATTTTTTTTCTATTCATTAGTTTCAATAATATAGCAAGTTTCAAGCAAGCCAGCTGTCAGAGTAGTGGGTAGCCAGTCAGTGCCAATTTGCTTCTAATTACATGTAGCATGTTTATGGACAGACAGCATTGCCCATGTTTCCTCGTGTAGATTATTATTTTAAAATAGTAGTTTTATTTTAGGAGACTGAGAAAAGTAGTTCTGAGCTTTGCTGGGACAAATGAGTGTATGCACTTTTGTATTCTGTCAGTAAAACACTTTTAGGATTGTGCACAGATGACATGAAAACTGTAGCAATAATTATTTAACTTTGTTAACCAGGTAAGTTAATATTTCCATTATAAACTAAATTTTATCCAAATAAGTTACCGTGGGTTTTAAAGATAGTTTCTGCATTTTGATTTTGTTAGAGTTTACAAAATGGTCTTCTGTATTCTTTCTGTCTGTCTCTGCCTTATTCTTTATTGAATATTTGAGTCACTTTAATATCCCATAATTGAGTTAGAAACGGTATAAAATAAAACTTTGCCCTTTTCATTAAAAGAAGAAAAGAAAGCCTTATGGGTGCTTATAAATCATAGCATGCTTTAGAAGAGATCTAAGAACAGCCAATCCCATAGATTTTGCCCCTAGCAAGAGAAATGTTCTATTTTGGAAGCAATAAAAAGGGTGGTAAATTTGAAATGGTGACATATCTTTGAAAGACTAGCGTGCAGAAATTTTTTACTGAGGAGGGTTGATAGATTGTAGCCAAGCTGCTGTCAGCTTAGAGACGTGCTAAAAGATAGCAGATTATTGGGTCGTCAAAAGGTCTGTCTGCTAGACAGTGTGTGTCAGAGTCCGTCACTGCCCATCAATTACCATAACACGTTTTAGTGGTTTCAGTGACAGTGTAATAGTGTGAAACTGGTTTTACAGAGTTCGACAAACAGCTCATGATAGGCACAACTAGCTACCTGGGGACTTTAAGCAGTGACAGCAACAGAACTTGTAAAAGCTGTTCTTTCACAGCTTGCATTCTTAGTAGGTTAAAATCATTGTCTGATTTAAATAGTAATACCTGACAGATGCAGTCTGACAAAGTGGCATTTTTATATATTGTTCCTGTACTGCTTTGTTAACCAGGAAATTGGAGGTAGCTCTGCAAGGAGAAAGTAAGAATCCCTGAGTGTTCATTACGAAAGTTCTGCAAATTGAACCATTTTCTGGTGTTAGGTCAAAATGTGTTTTAAAGTTGAACTTACAGTAGTTCAGCTTTGTATAGGTTTACAACAATTTTCAGCTTTTAACTTATCAAGATGGTGAGGGTCCTGGGCACGTAAATGAAACAGCAGTGTTCTTTTCCTGTGGAGTTACAAAAGGCAAGATTTGTTATGTCCTAGGAGGCACTGACCTAATATAAATCATGATGTACAGATTAAATATTTCACCACTTCTATATGTAGTCTTAAATTTTCTTTCTGTAGTAATTTGCTGAAGATTATTTTTAGTATCTTGCTTATTGCAAAAAAAAAAAAGAAAAACTCAGAACAAACCACTTTTTAAATGATTGTTTTTACTTTCCCCACCATAGTAACTTTCATTTCATTTGACACCTCAGTGTTCGGTGTAACTGATCCTCACAACAAAAGAAAGTCAGCACTGCTATAGTTTAAAGAAGTTTCATTTGGTAAAGGCCAACAGACTGATTTAGTTCGACCATTTTCTTATACAACAGTCATGCAGATTCTTCCTATTCAGAATGACATGCTTTTTCCAATGTATTTTAAAATTTTACAGTATGTTTTACCTTTGCTGCCCTAAGTCTGTTCATGCCTGTGCCACCTAGTTGGGGAAGTAATACTTCCATAAGTTTCTTTTAGGCAGCCTTCTTTCATCTTACGTTATACTTCTTTATATCCAGTTGTTCTTTTTACAAGGAATTCTGCCTCTCCGTATCTCGTCTATGCCTTCTAGATAACAGGATTTGTTTCTTCTCCCATTTTGTGTACCTTTCTTTCCACAGTATGCATACCACCATGGTCTTTCAGACCTTCAGAGAAATGCTTTGCCTTCGGCCCTTGTACCTGTTTTGCAGTGTTAAAAAAGATCCAGTTATTTTCTCTTTTCAGAGTTCCATCTTCTAGAACCACAACCATGATTCCCTGCATGGAAGCTGAATAGTATATAAGCTGATATATAATTTCTTTGATTTCTGCGTAATTCTTCTTTTACAAAACTTGCTCTTACTTTCCCTAAACCAGTGATGCACTTTCCTATCTTTAAAGTACCACTTCTGTTATATTTGTTATTTTTCCTCCTTTGTGACATCGTACATCTCTATCCAGTTTGGTAATCACCCTTTCCACCAATTAACAGGGATCCATTACAGTTTTGTCTGTTCATCCTAGCACCTTGTAAAAGATTTTACCTGTATTCTTCAAGCAGGTATTACTTTGTCTTCTGCGCACTCAGAAATGTTATAATAAATGGAACACATTACTGGTTATCCTGTGTTCCACCAATGTGTGTGTGTCTGTGTGTATGTTTGTGTATATAAAGTATTATAACAGTTACTCCTGACCTGTTGTCAGTGGACCATTGAATGCAACTAATCGCTTAAGGTGCTGTTCATAGACTGCATGTAATTATGTTGCACTTTGCTTAGCTATATTTTCCCTGATGTAGTGTCTCAAAAGCATTCAACCAATGCAGTGGGCTTCTCACTTAGTGTACTATTGAATATAATTGTAATACTCGGGTTATTTTCTATGGTGTTTGTGTGTAACGTCCTAGGACTCCCCTGTAAAAGGGCTACTTGGCTCAACAAAACATCAGAGTTCAGCTAGGTAAAATTCTTCAAGTTATTTTGATTTATCTTTATTCCAGAATATACTTCAAAGATGGGGAGTATAACTATAACCAAATACTCTCTACACATCTCCCAATATTAGTCATATTATGGAACCATTTAACATTACCTTTGTAGGTTGTATATTCAACACAAACATTTCAAGAAATATCCTCTTTTCCAAAGGAAAAAAAAATTGAAGCCATCGAATCATTAAACATTCTACTTACAGGTTGTGTAGTCAAGACAGAATTTTTGAAAATATCCCTTTATTCAAACTTGATTGATTTCAACTGCAGGGCTACGTTACTGCAAGTCACCATTTTAATCTACAGCCCAGTCATCTCCATCACCGCCACCCCCCAAGCCATGACTGACATCTTCCTACCATCACAACTGTCCTTAGGATGAGTAACTTTCCCAAACTCCATCATAGCTCATCACTCCTATCTGAATCATCCCAAGTCCGCTTTGTCTTTGCCACCTCCTAAATCCCATGAAGAACATCCAGTATCTCCGAAATAACCCAGACTCTACCTCTCTGTTGATGAGCTGCTTTCACCTAGTATGTAGGTGAGGACCTCCTCCATTGCCTTGACATGACTTTGAGCAAAGATTCTGCTGCATCGGCTTAGTTTGAGAGGAGCAGCTTCAATACCATGACTGAGCAGAACATACAATTTCGGCAAGAAGTACTCCTTCTGTGTCCAGAATTTCTCGCAGCTGCTGGAGTATCATTAGCCAATACTCTTGGACCTTTGAGCTCAAGGCCGTTATGTGGAGCAGAATGTATCTAATTCACAAAATGCGTGTCAGCAGACAGACAACCTCCTCACCCATCTTTTTCACCCTATTGGGAGTCCAGAAGATGTTATGGGAGCTGTCTGTATAAACGTGTCATCCAAAGGATGATTCATCTCAATATCTGAAGGCCTTGCACTCTACTCTTGCAAGAATTAAGGGATCATACAGTGTCTGGGTGCTGTTAGTAAACATTGTGAGTGATGAAGTAGGGTAGGTATGCATAGTCTTACCCCATCATGTAGCCATAGTACTCCATGCAGATGACCCCCCCTTAGAATTTTATGTAATTTAAAAACAATACCAGCTATGCATATGCTGCTCCCAAAGGGATACTCTACTGGATTCTCTGTACATACTGATGGTAGAGCACTTGTCAGTGTTATGGTCCCCCTTCAGTGCTGATCTGCTGCTTAGCATACAGAGCCGAGTACCACACCAAGGTGCTTCAACAAAGTATTAGTTTAAGGGTGTGCACACTTATGCAACCAGCTTATTGTACATTTTTTTATTATATTTTCTACCCTAACAGATTTGTTTGTTTTTCACTTGAATTGTACAGGTTATTGGTCACATTAAAGGTAGGAAAAGTTTTGAAATGATTTATTGTGGTCTCTTTTTTTTTTATATCACAAAAAACTAGCATTAACAGGAGTGTGTAAACTTTTTATATCCACTGTAGCTTTCTACAAGATAAGGTACTTCTCTCTGTCTCCCTCTCTCTTTAGGTACTCCCATAGTCAACTTTTCATGCCAACAATAGAACTTGTGGGGCTTGTACATGCCTGTGTGAAACCTGCTAGTGCCTGTCCGCACACTTCTAGAGGCCTCCACAGGGCCGAGTTTGTCCATTTCTTCCCAAACTTCAGTACTTCCAACAAATCCAGTGACACAGAACTCTCCAATGTCTTTTGACTTTCCCATTGAAAAGCCATTGTGCACAAAGAGACAATGGCATGTACATTAGAACATGAAAACATGTATAGCATCAATATCTTAATACTTGCAGCTGTTGTATTATCACCATAGGCTTTCACCAATCCCAAATGGTGCCTCATGCCATATTTTCAGAATCCTGAAATAGCTGACCGTGGACCGTGGAATTCTGATATTCAGAAACACAAGGTAAAACACCCTAGAAGAAGCTGCTGTTTTACTGTTACCCACTCAGGTCTTAGAGGTTAGAAACTCTGCACCTTATTCCCTCTCCATCACGTCTTTCCAATAGGAGTCGTCCATAACTTAGACTTTATCTGATGCCTAAATATCTTATAGGGCAGCACCCCGCCCAAACACAGACATGCCTCTGTAAAACCTATGTGAAAAATAATTAATGCAAAAACACTTGTACTTTAACCTCATTAAGGTGGTTACTACTAGAAGCCATGTCTTGCTAGAATTAAGACAGAAATCAAGAAAATAGTCTAAAAGCTACTCTGGATAAGGAAACATTAATCTATGTAAAGCTGAATGTTGAACACTTGCAGCCCCCATCCTCTGCATTGCTAAAGGTTCAGTAGCCAGTAACATTAAATATGGGTATAATGAGCATCTTTATCGTTGCTTGTCACCGAACTGTAACCAATCCAAGATCCATCCCTCAGCAGTTCGACAAAAGACCTGCTGGTCCACATGTACTCCATATAACAAAGTCGCAAACTCCTGTGAAACCATGTATGCCTACATTCATGTTCCTGTGATATTGTCAAAGAAGTGGGGGGGTCACAATGATTTGAATATAAATTCATAGGTGCCAGAGTTAAACCCCAGGCCATTGAAGACCACTGACTCCCTGAAACTCATATCATGGGCCCATTGTCCTGTCTAAGTATCCAAATTATCCTTGAACTGATTCATATTGTCAGATGGTCTTACCTCATACTGTAACTTGTTCCATGCAGCAGGAGTAAACTGTGTTACTTAGGCACTTCTTGTTTTTGTTTTCTTTTAAATTAATTTTGGATGACTTATTTTTAAGTCTTTGTATTTTAAGGGTAATATACTTTTCTAAATTTAGTGATGCTCTTGATAACTCATTTTTGTATTCAAAAAGGTTTACCTCTTAGATGCCTGTATTATTAAAATGAATAAATTCAAACACTTTCATCTGCCAATGTAAATGTATTCCCTCACTGATGATATATTTTTGGTAAATTTCCCTTGCATAGATTGTAAGGTTACTAAATGTCCAGTATTGTAATAACAGAAAATACTGTTATATTCTGTGGTAAACCTGATATATCATAGGTCTGATATGTTTTGTACGAACAGACCAAAATCTCTTCATCTCTTGTAATGTTTTTGATGAGTAACGGAAATTGTTTGTTGACCTTACTGCATGTGATACTTGCATGTTTATCAAAGAATCTATGTATGTAAAAATAACCCCTAAGTCACAATACGTTGTCATTTTCTGTAATGTGTTGTCATATAATGTGATGCAGGTATAAAATGATAATTTGTGAAAGAGTAATAACTTGCATTTTTTGGAAGCAAATTCTAGTAAATTACAATTTTCCTATTGGCTGATTTCTTTAACATAACTTACTTTAGCTAAATCTTCATTGGTTAATACAAATCCTATTTTACAATCAGCAGCCTATTTGCTGATCCACCATTTGTTACTAGTAGACATAAGGGCAAAGACTTGAATAAAGTAAGATAGGCTCTTTATTTTGTGGGAGTTCAGGTTCTGTCAACCTAACACTATTATTAATGTCTCATTGTGTTCCCCTTCACTGTATCTGCACAGTGTAATGTCATCAGTAAAGTTCTTTGCATTCTTTATTTCTTGTGTAACTTATATAGTGTAGAAAAATACCCCCCCACACACACACACACACCATGCCTCTCAACCTGGAAACATAAAAAATCTGGACAACGGCCCATAAAAAATAGGTACAAATCTGTGCGCTGATTAACATAAACTTTGCATATATAATTATGTAAACCCTCACACTACATTGGGATTGTGGGGTACCAACTTTCAAACATAAACTGAAGAACAGACAACCAAAATATGGCCCCAGACCCTGTAGTAAATAGTAACCATTTCTTTTAAATGTGTAGCAGAGATGTTCACTGGGAAGGGAAAAGATGATGAATCTTAGGATTTTATTTTAGTGACTTGCAGTATGCGGGTTTTGTGCAAAAAGTAGGGCATTTAATGGTAGGCAGTATTCTAATCTTAGCAAAAGAATATTATAGTTTGCTAAGACATCCAAACGTCATTCTTCATGGCCTACTGATCAGTGGCGTAGGTAGAGTTTGTGCTGCCCAGGGCTGTCTTTGCGTTTGCCACCCTCCTTCCCTCACAAAATCATAGTCAAATGGGGCTCCACCATACACAGCCCTTCCCTTGCAACCATTCCAGTGTCCCATTACTTGGCTATTTCACCCCATTTACCATAAACACTGTAATGTGCATACTGCTTTACTTCTACAGTGATTATTTGGATTTCATTTAAAACTTTTTTTTTTTTGTACATTTTATAGCACAAACACTAATAGACATCTGCTAAGCAAAGTAATACAGTCTCAATGAAAATAGACTTGGCATTAAAACTTCTCTGCCCTTGAAACTCACATTCATTGAAACAGCATTGAAACCCACATTCAAAGAAAATTCATCTGGCCAGTGGTGGATAAAGGTTACCTTTGGGCTGTTTTCAAGTCAGTGCCCCTTGCACATGAAACATACATGTGTTCTTTGATGCACCTTCCTGATTGTATTAAATTATATTCCTTGTATAATACAGCACACTTGTTAGAATGCGTTTTAAAATTTATTGTTTGAACGTTTTTCCAGTAAGCAGTGAAACAAAGTGCATGAACCAATAATGACAAAACTGCCCATTTCAAAACATGTCCATTATAAAAGTCTACTCAAACTTCTACAACCCATCAGTATCAGTAAAGATGCATAATCTCTGCAGAAGTAAAAGTCATCTAAATAATTCCACATTAAAGAGGTCTGTAACTAATGAAGAGGTTGCTGCTCGCAAGCAACTTTATATTTCATTGTTTCATTTACAAATAAAGTGCCTGTTGCCCTTGAGGAATAAATTGCCTATTTTGCATTAAAAAATGATAAGCTAGTGATATTGCAATAAGGAATGGATGGCAAACTGATAACAGGTTAATAGTTACTAGGTATTTCAGCCAAAGAGGACATTCTCAGGACTGCAGCATCCACCCCCCCTTTAAAAGTAAAACACAGTACCGTATCAGCAATCCCTCTACATACTGTGGGAGTAGAACCCACAACCTTCTGCATCAAAAGCAAGTACTCTAACTGCTGTGCTACTAACAACACAAACATACTTGGCATAAGCAGCACTAAACTTCTCTCTCCCTAAAAAACTATGCAGCACAAGAAATCTGGAAAAAGTCAAAATTTATTGGGGGAAGGGGGACAAAGGCCCAAAACCAGGGAAACATTTTAAACTTTGTTTGTATAATCTTAGAAAAGTTCCTAGAATAAAATGTTTTGTGTTACCATGCGTTTCCTGAAAGATAGGAATACTGAAACTTAAATGGCTATCATTATTTAGTGAATTCACTTCTCACTGATTTGCCAGAAAACCACAATTTTTAAGAGGAACAGATCAAAAGTATGAGCCAAACATTCTGCGCTATAATACAAGTGTTAGCTAAGGGAAATATGCGCACACACACTTTCCTCTGTGCACTCGTAATACAAATGGTAGGTAAAGGAAAGATGCATTACTGTCCTTCAGGTTGCAATGTAGTACAAATGGTAAATAAATCTCGGCTGGAACGCCTTCTGTGTGGAGTCTGCATGTCCTCCCCGTGGTCGAGTGGCGTTCAAAAGACATGTGCAAATGGATGTGCCTTCGTTGAAGGTTGGGCGTCGAGCTGGCACCTCTGCACCTTAAAAATCAACTGCCAATCATTAGCGGACCAGAGTTCAGCTGTGGCGACCCCTAACCGGGAAAAGCCAAAAGAAGAACAAAACACACACACACACACACACACACACACACACACACTTTCCTCTCTGCACTTGTAATACAAATGGTAAATAAGGGAAAGATGCACACACCCCACTTGTGTGGCAAATACCATCCCCAAACTTGCATATACAAACACCACAATTTTACAAACACAAAGAGGGGAGAAATCTCCCAAAACAGTGGAATCCCTGCCAATTCACACTGTACTGGCAACAATGGAATCCCTAGCAAGAAAAAAATAGTACTCCACACTTTCAAACAAGCTTTAATAAAATGACAAAGCTTTCAGATGTAAACTATCCTTCGTCAGTATCTTCAAGACACTGACTAAGGATAGTTTATATCTGAAAGCTTTGCGTTTTATTAAAGCTTGTTTGACAGTGTGGAGTACTGCTTTTTTCTTGCTTGGTGTTGCTGTTTCGTATTTCTCCACTTCACCACTGGCTCACCTGTTTTTTAGTAACAGTGGAATCCCTGCCAGTGCACACTGTACTGGCAACAATGGAATCCCTGCCAGTGCACACTGTACTGGCAACAGTGGAATCCCTGCCAATTCACACTGTACTGGCAACAATGGAATCCCTGCCAATGCACACTGTACTGGCAACAGTGGAATCCCTGCCAATGCACACTGTACTGGCAACAGTGGAATCCCTGCCAATGCACACTGTACTGGCAACAATGGAATCCCTGCCAGTGCACACTGTACTGGCAACAGTGGAATTCCTGCCAATGCACACTGTACTGGCAACAGTGGAATCCCTGCCAATGCACACTGTACTGGCAACAGTGGAATCCCTCCCAGTGCACACTGTACTGGCAACAGTGGAATCCCTGCCAATGCACACTGTACTGGCAACAGTGGAATCCCTGCCAATGCACACTGTACTGGCAACAGTGGAATCCCTGCCAGTGCACACTGTACTGGCAACAGTGGAATCCCTGCCAATGCACACTGTACTGGCAACAGTGGAATCCCTGCCAATGCACACTGTACTGGCAACAGTGGAATCCCTGCCAGTGCACACTGTACTGGCAACAGTGGAATCCCTGCCAATGCACACTGTACTGGCAACAATGGAATCCCTGCCAGTGCACACTGTACTGGCAACAGTGGAATCCCTGCCAATGCACACTGTACTGGCAACAGTGGAATCCCTGCCAGTGCACACTGTACTGGCAACAGTGGAATTCCTGCCAGTGCACACTGTACTGGCAACAGTGGAATCCCTGCCAGTGCACACTGTACTGGCAACAGTGGAATCCCTGCCAGTGCACACTGTACTGGCAACAGTGGAATCCCTGCCAATGCACACTGTACTGGCAACAGTGGAATCCCTGCCAATGCACACTGTACTGGCACTGATTTCTTGTGGAAAACAATGATGATTTGAGCACTTAATGCTCAGGGCATCTGATCTCTGCCTCCTGTAGCTATATCTTATTTTAAGTCCAATTTATGAATATTTTTGCACCATTCATTTCTGTTTTTTGTTCACACCACAAACGTAAGATGTCTCTGCCTCTGTAACTTTACCAAGATGTGTAGTTTTTTGTTACTTCTGTGAAACCTATGGAGTGAAAGTATTTTCAGTAATATCCATTTTCTGCAGTTTTTCTAGCTGCCATTCTGTTTTTTCTTAAATAAAAATAGATCTGCTTGGTCTGATAATTTTAGTTTTCTAATACAATCAGACTTTACTTTTGTATATGTATTTATTACATATATTAACTAGGAGTGTCTAACTAGGAAGCATATGTTCTCATTGCATTGGAGTCTAAGCTACAAGTTCCAGATAGTATAGGGCTGCAGGTTACAGTGTTCATGAGAATGAGCAAAAGGTATGCCAACATTCCCTACCAGGATGTTATGGGATAAGGAGACCTAAGACAGTGCTAGTAGTTGAGTAGAAAATGGACACTGTGGGATAACTGCAGTTATAACCCTATATTGACTGAGAACTTTGCGTCATCTGTTTTTTGCTAATATTCTTGCGATCTGAGATCCTATTTAGAACGTCTCCATTTAATGATACAAGACTCGGAAAAGGTTAGGAAAGTATAATAAGTTGTTGGCAAATTGAAATTGACTTAGAGATAACGAACGACCACACTCTGTCTTACTGCATCTTATGCAGACTGGTGGTGATGGGTTCTAACACGTCCTGCAGCAAAGTGATCTGTCTTGTAAGCCCGTTCCAGTTTAAGGATCAACTGAAGGCCCATGTGAAAGCTTTAGAGTAAAGAAGAGAAGAAAGTAGGAATGACTGAACTATTTATTTTCTAGCGGTGTTTATTCAGCTGTTTGTCTAGTATGTACCCACTCTTTTAATTTCCACACTGTTTAGTGTGTGAGTAGAAATTATTTAGCTGTAAGATAATCTCTGTATTGTCCACCTTTTTTTGTAAAACAGAAGTAGCTTTAGTCATTTTTACAATAAATTTTACTTCTGTTGTTAAAAAGCCTTTTGTTTGAATTTTTTTGTTTGGTCTGTGTCTCTGACATCCTCATTGGTTGTGATCTCAAGCTGCTCTATCCTTGTCAGATACTATGTTGACTGTGGCTCCTGTATTTACTTACATTTTCTCTCTTGATTTTATGTTTTTAGTTTTGTTCTATATTATTCATATTTTCACCATTATTCGGTTTGCATCCCCTTGTGTGAGTTCTTTTTGTTGCTATTATCACATTTTGCTTTATTACCATTGCCATGTAGTTTCTGTATGTTAGCGGAATTAATAAAATTTAGCACTTTTAGTAGGGTCTTTTTGAGCTCTCTTGCATCTTTCTATCTCACTTTTCCACTGTTGAAGGTTTTACTGTCTGGGTTTGTATTTCTTTATAAATATCTGTAGACTTGCATTTTCTTGGGTATTTCCTTATTATAGTGGCCTTGGGCGGTGCATTTCAAGGATTACGTTTGTTATGTATATTGTATTATGCATGTATTTATATAATTTTTGGACCATTTGTACCTGGTTTGTACTTGGCAAGACTGTTCTTGCACAAAGGAAAGTGGAATAGACTCACGCTTGGCATATTCCTCAGTAGTTGCTGCAGTATTTATTAGCCTTACGTTTTGGATTTGTGTGCATGTTTCCAAGTCGGAAATGTTAGCAATGTAAAGTGATAGCAGGAGTAGTTTTACCAAGCCCGTGATGTATTGTCTTTATGCAAGAGTACAATCAATACTTCTCTCAGCTTATCTTGCTTTTTTAGCTCAAAATTAGCAATTTAGGGAGAAAAGGCGATGGATTACACTTATTATAATGTCGGTTGGCTTCTTTTACTTAAGAAAATGCCCATTAATTCGCATTCTCTTGTTCTGTCAGCTTTTCACATTGATAAGTGCTCCTGATTGTTTGTGTGTTTGCCTCTGATTGTGAAGGTAAGAGAGTGAGAACTACAACTATTTTCCTGTTTGTAAAGTGTTTGACAAGTTATTGTAGTGAGCTACACGTTCGTTTCGTTTTTACTTTTGGACAAGGTGCAGGGTGCTGTCTGTGGCACAGTTCAGATTAATCAGCCTGTTTACTCTTTACCTAACTATATTGCCAAGGCTGCTATCGCCAGGGGGCAATTTAATAAGTAAATACCTTTTCTTGTTAGGGTCCTTAGCATTGTGTAATGCATTGGTGTGTGGACTTGTTTCCTTTTAATTAGCATTCTTGGGAGTTTTAACCATAATTACTAAATTTTTCTTACACTATGAGTTTATGTTGTGAACATGACCATTTGTCTCAAATGCTAAAAAGTTTGGAGTTTCTGTAGATGCTTCGATTTTTATATCGTCTTTGCTTTGTAAAGTACTCCTTTGTGTCCATTTGTAATGACGTTTTGTGAAAAATTGCTAAATGGTCACTTGATTGATACTTTTTGCTTGCTTTGAGTTTCTATACAGGCTTCTTATTTTATTTGTGTTTCAGTTTTACACCTTCTGTGTCTCTCGTTTGTGTCTTGGGTATCACCCTGTTTTTGTTGGCCTTTTATGAAATGTCACAAAAATAACTTGGCAACTACTTTTTGTTCTGGAATGCTTATGTTTTAATTACTGTTCTTACGTAGCAAGCAAAGTAAACTCTCATCAGTTTAAGCACAAATACTTTCTGTCACATAGTACTTAGTTTTAACTAATAAGACAGCCTCCTTGCCAGTTTTATATTGCCGTACATGTTTTATTAATTAGAAAGAAATCACAACAGTTTAGTAAAATGACATGGCCAGACACAATCTGCCCACATACAAAAGAACGAAAAACAAGCCACATTGGAGGTTCTATACAACATGAGCAACGTTTGCAGACATATAAAATAACCAGGATGCAGGCCAGAGGGAAAGAGTTTATGTTAACTGAACAAGCCACATGAATGTGCAGGGTACTCTGTACTGTAAAAAGGCCGTTATCAATGCAGAACATTTTTTCCAAGATATTTGAATTCTTGTGGAGGGCACAAAATGAATCCTGTGGTAGTGGTCAAATGAAATAGGTACGTTTCCTGCACCTTAACCAGTGGCCATGTCCTCCTTGTCCTTTCCAACATCTAATGTTACTGGGTGTGGAAGGGATGGGACCTCATTTTTAAGTGGAGGCAGGACTGGCTTGCTGTTCATATTTCAGGGAGTTGATGAAAACCGTAGCTACTGTCACTGTTTGGGAGACTGTGAGAATCTCATTGTTGATGTATTGCTTGAGAGACTGAATTGCTTCCTTGCAAGAAGCTTGAAAGATAAACATCTTTCTGGCCTTCCTGATTATTTATAGAGCATTGGAGTTTCTTTAGCACATTGTTCAATCATTCCTACTTCCTTCTTTTCTTTACTCTGTAACCTCCGTATGGTGCCTAGAAATGGTTGCAGTTCAAGATGCACTTGTTGCAGCTTGGTTGACAGTCTACCAGATTTTATTTAAAAATGTTTCAGCTTACAAATTCTAATTCTTAGTAGTTGCTGTTTATTTTGTAGGCCATGGTGGTGCAGTGGTTAGCATTGTCACCTCACAGCAAGAGGTTCTGCGGTTTGATTCTCAGCTGGAGCGCCTTCTGTACGGAATCTGCATCCCCCCCCCTGCAGTTGAGTGAGTTTTAAAGACATGCAGGTAGGTGTGTGTGTGTGTGTGTGTGTGTGTGTGTGTGTGTGTGTGTGTGTGTGTGTGTGTGTGTGTGTGTGTGTGTGTGTGTGTGTGTGTGTGTCTGTGCACTTTCTGTGAAGGTTGGGCACCGGGCTGACAACTTGACACCATAAAAATTCCACTGCCAGTCAGTCTGCATTCTGGTGATCTGTCTATATTTTATGTAATAGTTGCATAAAACAGTTATTCTGTATCTAAAATACCTAAATGTTTATATAAGAAGAAATAAGCAGCTAAAATGCTACAAGAATAGCTTTTATTTAGTGATCTGCTGTGGCGACCCCTAACCGGGAAAAGCCAAAAGACATTGCAGTAGGAGCTGTTTGTTTAAACTGATACTGCTGCCACCTTCTGGATTCTAGATGTGTCACAGCTAGCCAAGTTGTATTACACAAAAGCAACCCTTATCTGTTGCATTTGCTTGACACCGAGCGTTTAGAAGACCAGAAGGATAAACCCAAAGGTGATGAATAATGGGAGGTCCAGAAAGGAAGTAAACAGTCAATGCTGATGTGATGAATTCTTTGCACAACTGTGCTACTCCCACTAGCATGCATTTTTGAAAGTAACTGAATTACTAATCCTCCTTAAAAAAGGAGCCAAAACAAGTCCAACTGAACAATTGGTGAAATCAGAAAAACAGCACCTTTCCCGAGTTCTAGAAGTAAATGAGAACTCTACTGCTCAGTGTCTTCTTCTTCTTCTCTTGCCACCGATCTTCAATGTTAACACCTGCTGTAGGCCTGAAGAGTTCCTGTAGTGGAATGCTAGTAGTATTGTTAGCACCTTTATTCCTTTTCATGTGTAGTTGTGCTGTGCACATTGGCAAGTGTGTATACAGCTGACATTTGTGAAAGCAGTGTTCACAGTTCTATTACTTAGCGTGACTGTTGCATGGTAGTCCTACTGTAATCTAAGCCAGGAATGTTAAAGCAAATTTTTCAGAAACTGACATATAATGGCAGCTGCTGTTTCCCCATGGTGCACCAAATTTAGAGTTGTAGAGTAAATGTTTGTGGAGCATGTGCAGGGGATTGCTATTTACACAGGGGTAGTGGTGGGTTGAAGCCCTTACATAAATAGTCATGTTTTGACTAACCAGATGCTATTAAACAATACTTGTCAAGGCTGTCTACTGTGCATTTATATCAATTTAAAAATATAAATGGGAAAAACTCTCAGTAAACACTGTCAAATACATTCATATATGTAATTTCAGTAGAACTTTGCACTAACATGTTTTAATGCATTCATGCCTGTAGTGCTACTTCTACATTCTGCCTTACGACACATACAGCACCAAGTACTTTTTACAATACTTGGCTACAGTGCCTACAGCACACCCATGTGCTCCACATGGAAACCCCAAAATTAAAGTATCTGTGATAACTGTAAACATACAGAAGCAAGGTCACTTAGATGGCATACTTTTGTATGTATGTAGAAATATTAAAATAAAGGTATGCTTCTCTAGGAAAAAAGGAGCTTAATGAGTTAAAAGTAACAATTTTTTAACAAGAGTAGTAACTGTAATAACATATTTACAGTCAGAATTGAAACAAACTATTTGCAAAGTCCATAACAAGAATATACTTCCATAAACATTCAGGAAATCATCTAAAACTTTTTCAGTAATAATTGTAACTTTTTCCCCAAGCAATTACTTTGTGTGTTAAATTCTTTGTTTTAATTTTTAAACTAGATATTTCTTTTTCACATAGATTTGTGGCTAAATAAATAAATTAATTTCTAAAAGATATAGGAGAGTTAGTTTTCCATTTTTTTTGTCACAACCTTTCTTGTAACTGCAAGTATTGACCAAAGAAGATGTGTTTGAGATCTGGGTATGACTTCAGGTATTGGTACATTAAATAAAATGAGAGATTTGAAATTTCACAATTATCATTCCATAAGGCCTTACAGAAACATTCAAATTCCTTCCAAAGTTGAGGTAACATAGTACATGCAACAATCATATGGAACCAATCAGCTTCTGTTGTTTTCATTTAATTGTTTTTGTACATATTTGCAATTTTTTGAGGTGTATAATAACTCATGTGAAGGAATTTCCACGTGTATATTTTCCATTAAGAAGAATTTTTTTGTACTGATTTCAGAAGGAGTTTCTTGTTAGTAATAAATTCACCATTATTTATTTTGGTGGAGTATTCCCAAAAAAGAAGCATTTGTAAAACTACAATCAAGTCTAATAACTTTATATATTAAGTATATAAATGAGGTGCCTTTCAAAAAACCATTAATTATTTTAGTTAAAAATTCTAATGTTTTGGTATGTTGTTTCCATGAGTTTGTAAAAATATATATAGTTTTGTTATGTATAAATTCTCTGCAAGTTTGTATATCTATCCAGTTATTATTATGTAGACTATATCTAATAATTAGATGGTTAGATGGGTAAATTCTATTGGTGGATAAGAATTGGTTCCAGTATACTAAGTCATTATTCTTAAATTCAAGTATTTTATTTTTATCAAAGGAGATTAAACACTCATTTGTATAAGTAATAGGAAAAATGGATATTAATAAGTTTTTAATTACCTGGTTAGATTGGGTGATTTTCATGAAATTTGCCATTATTAGATTAATAAAGGAGCAAGATTTTTAACGTCTGCTTATCTTATGTATATATTTTTAAAGACCAAATAAAGGCATTTTTATGTATTGTAATAAGAGGATCAATTAGTGTTTTATTATTGGTTAATTTTTTCATGTATTAGTTTGTATGAGGAATTTAGCCATAGAAGAATTATATTAAAGATGATAGCATTTATATAAAATTCAATATTAGGAAAGCTAATAACTCCTTCCCAGCTTGCCACATGTCTTTGTAAGGATATTCTGTGTTTTTGGGGATACCAAAGAAATTTTAATAAACTAATTATTAATTTTTTGACACTTTCTTAGTTGGAGGAATGATTAAAGACTGACTTTTATATAAAGAATTTTAGGTAGCACTATCATGTTAATTAGCATTAGTCTGTCTTCAAAGATAAAATAAAGTTTATTCCAATTGTCTGTGAGACTGCTAATTAAATTTGTTAAAATATTATAGTTTGTAGTAATTGTATTCTTAGGTGTTCAAATTAATTCGACTCAGGTATTTAATTTGTGTATTGTTCCAGTTAAAGCATTTGTAACTCTTCATTTTCATAGTTGGCTTTTTATTTATTAACAGAGTCTGAGTTATGTTATGATTAAATTTTAGTCCTGACAAGTCTTCGAATAAATCTAAAGTGTTGAGTAGTTGTTTCAATGTCTCCACTAGTTAATAATAAATCATCAGCAAATAAATGAATCTTTGGAAACAAGTCACTATTTAAATTATAACCTTAAAGTGGACAGAACTAGTAATATAGTTAGCTAGTGGTTCTACAGCTAAAGCGAAAATTAAAGGGGAAAGAGGGCAACCTTGTTTTGTTCCTTTTGTAAGTTTAAAGGAAGGAGATAAGAAAGAACCTATCTTTACAAAAGAAACAGAGTCTTCATAAAGGTTTCTAATTAGTTTTATAAAGTTTGGGGAAAATTTATATTGTTGTAGTGCTTTAAATAAATAAGACCAACAAAGTGAGCCCTTTATTGAATTATCGCATGTTTCATAAGCAAATTTACATTTATGCAAAAGTAACCCAACTGCATTAACAAATTAAAGTTACTTATCTGGTTGTCCTTCCAAATCTGTTCCTCAGCTGCATGGTCGTGGCATGGTAGATTATTATCTAGTTGATCCAGCCACTACCCCTTTTGATGCTATGTTTCAGAAAAAAAAGTGGTATTTTATAATTGCGTTTATGTTTTCATTGCACCTGTACAAACAGCATTACTGTTGCTTCCCCTAGAACCATCCAAGTACAACAATACAGACGTACATTTACATCTCTTCAGTTGATTGGCTGTTCGGTGATGTAAACAGACATCTGTGCAAGCTTCCTGCTTGTTGGCCAGTCATAGATTTTCCACGCTGTTCATTTTACTTCTGGGACGTTTCATTTTAACTTCTTTTTTGATGTTACTGGAGGCATGCAGTGGTCCCTTATTTTGGCTGTTGTCCATTCTAAGTAACTGCTTTGCTTCAAGTTGAGTTATGGATTCAGACTTTGTAGGATTAAACCTGCTAATGACCTTTCTGTGGAAGTGGTATTTTATAATTTTGGGATGTCTGACATCATTGCAAGATAAGCATGAGATTCATAATGCCTAGTTTGAAGTCTTGGTTAACTTATTTATTGGTTGCACAGAATAATTTCTGGGCTTTGCTCTGTCAGACACTACCCTTATTCCTTTGACAACTGATTTTTGCTGGATAACGTTTGATTACAACATTCTTTGCCAAGTGTTTCAAGTAGCATCTGTATGTAAATACCATCTGATGTTAACTGAGTTTGTAACTGGAATTTTCCAAGTTATCTTTAACAGAGCCAAAGTCTTGTTAAACTCCATAACTAAGAAGGAAATTTTCAGATGAATAACTAGTTGACCTGTGATCTTAAAGCTCTTAGTGTTAATGCATTTAATTAATTA
Source organism: Protopterus annectens (assembly GCF_019279795.1). NCBI lineage: Eukaryota > Metazoa > Chordata > Ceratodontiformes > Protopteridae > Protopterus > Protopterus annectens. Next base: position 448,218,385 of record NC_056744.1, on the reverse strand, counting down.
GAAATTTGAGGTGCATGTGTGTGCTATGTTAGCAGTTTTTTAATCATATGTTTAAAATATTTCCCAGATCTTAGGACAAGAGATTGAGAGGCGTGTGTGTGTGTGTGTGTGTGTGTGTGTGTGTGTGTGTGTGTGTGTGTGTGTGTGTGTGTGTGTGTGTGTGTGTGTGTGTGTCCTATGAAATGCTTTTTTTTTGTTTTTGTCTTATACCGGTCTGTTTCGTGTAAAATGTGCTTGAATTCTTCTGGCAAATTGTTTAGGATTGTAGTATTTAATGAGAATCATTTTATTTGAAAATCTCTTTAGTAAATTGTAATATAATACAAGAAAAGAGATAAGCATACAATAAATCAAAAAATACAGATAAACTATACATAACTATTTACATAATAACTATTTACAAATACGCCTTCTGTCCAAAAAGAGAATAAAGTATGATGTAGTTAAGCTAGAATGAGATCAAGTAATGCGTCCCAATATTCAGTAATATATGTATGAAGTTTTAGAGTATAGATCAGATATTTGTGGGCAAGTAAGTGTTTGAGAGCAAGTTGTTTAAATCCATCCCATGAGAGTAGAGATCTGGCCTTCCAGTTAAGAGTGATGTCAAATTTGATAAGGGTAAAGAATGTTATTAAGATACATATCTGTAGTTTGGACAGTCCTGTAGGGGGAATATGCAATAATGCAAATTTCCAAGACAGTTGTCTTCTTGTAACCCATCTTTTCCATTTGGACTGTAATAGAAAGAATAAGTTTATATGCATTAGAGATCATTTTCTTTTTAAGTAAAAGCAAGTTCCATATGGATTTTAGATGTTCTTCGTGTTTCACTGTTGCAGTCATTACATTTGGGTAATCCTGCTGGCAGGTTGCCATCAGCCGGCCTGAATTCCAAAGTCTTGGGTCTTGCGTCGGCCGCTGTCACCCCCTGTCAGGCGGTCAGGGGTATAAAAGAAGCAGCCAAAGCCATTTTCTTTAGTCTTTCTTGACACGCGGTGCCTGAAGCAGAAGCAGTTTGCATGTGCCGGTCAGCCGACTCCTAAGATTTTCGTGTTCGAGTTTCAGATCCGAAGTCTTCAATAAAGCTAAGTACCCCATTGGGGAAACTTTTTTCTTGCTCCAGACCGATGTCAGAAAAAGTTAATAATTGTATTTCTTGTGGGAAGCAAATACCTCATAAGGATTTTCATTCTTACTGTATTCCTTGCCTAGGCCCTGATCACAACGTTTCTGGTTGTCGGTTTTGTGCTAGATTTAATCAACGCACTATTAAGCGTTGGTATGATTTTGCTTTAAACTATTTTGGACGCTGGTTTAATTATCCAGAAATGTCATCTGATAGCCATCCGACTACAGGAGTTCACAAAAAACGCAAAGAAAAGGAAAGAGAGAGACGACCAAGGCCCAAAACCGACGACGAAGCTTCTCCTAAGCCAGTCGCCGGTTCGCCGGTCCTCAGTGAGGTGCTTTTGCAGCCCCTGACGCCCACTAGTTTAGAGTCGTAGGCCGCTACTGACTCCCACGTGGAGTCGGCCATACCGCTGGAAACTCAAGGTATTGGAGCCTCGGATGTTATCCCTTCAGATGGGTCCGGAGCCGTTGAGCAGGCACCGGCTCCTGAGGGTGTATTCAGACCTAAGCATCTTTACATCAAACCGACCTCAGCTTCAAAGGCAAAGACTAAAGCACCTTCCAAAGCAAAGAAACAAACTGAAGAGCCATGTGGACAGGCCTCTATGCCCAAAAAGCAGATGCTCAAAATAGCCGAAGACTTGATTACCTTGATCAGGGGTTCCCATCCCCCTCCTGATAAGAGGCCTAGGCAAGAGACAGACTATGAATCTTCAGATCAGGTTTCCATTTCTTCTGATTCCTCTTCTGATCAGGAATATTCTCTTCCCCCCCTATGAGGATTCTGATGCTGAAGAGTCTATACCTTCAGCTTGTCCTCCAGAGGACTATTCTTTTGGGGAAACCTTACATACCATGAGGGAGCATTTCCACTGGGAGAACCAAGATTTTTCAGAATCTAAAAAGAGGCTCAGGGATTTCCTTTTACTACACAAGCCACTAGCCATCCCACCTGTTTTGAACATTGTAGATGATGTGTTTTCGGAGTCTAGTCTTACCCCTGACTCCTTACCTCCAGCTCCTGTTAAGCCTGACAGATATTACAGGGTTCCTGACTCTCATAAATTCCTTTTTAAGAACCCTGCTGCAGACCCAGAAACTATTTCTCAGGGTCCCAAAGGAGTTAAGGCTTCCACTGCAAAAAACCCTACCCCCTCTGACAGAGATTCTAGGGCACTGGATAGATGGGGAAAAAAGGTTTACACATCTGCTACCTTGGCTATAAGGGCCTTAAACTGTCAGTTTCATATGCTCAAATATCAGCAACATGTCATGACATTGCTTAAACAGAAAATGTTGTTAAACTCTGAATGTGCAGAAAACAAGGAAATGCAGGATTTATTGCATGCTGCTGAACAAGTTGGAAAGCATAATTTGCAATGTGGTTTTGATTCTTTAGAGGCCTCCTGCAGGGCCGCAGTTACAGGTTCTGTAATTAGGAGGCATGCTTGGTTAAAGGAACAAAATCTGCCTGATCATGTTAAAGTTATTAGATGCACCTTTACAGCATTGGTGTTAAGGCAGAAGAGGTGTTAAAGAAAATGGAGGACAAAGCTAAATCTATGCAAACGGTCAAAGATTTTTTACAAGTACAGCCACCTAGGTTTAGTAGACACTGGCCAACAAAGAATTGGTCCTTTCCTGTGTCAGACCTCAAAGGGGCAGACCCAGAAGCCCTAGAGGCAGACCCCAGGCGCAAGGTTCATACCGCTCAAAGCAATGGGGGGCTTCTACCTCCAAAGTTGGAGAAGACAAATCACAGCCATACAGGAAACAGTCCCAATGACGTCCCCCTGCCTGCACCAAGCACTTATCTCCTGGCAGCACCCTTAGGGGGAAAATTAGCACTTTTTTCTCAAAATTGGCACATTATAACCCAGGACAAGTGGGTCCTAAATATCGTGTCACAAGGCTACAAGTTCCATTTACATACCCTGCCAAAGGCAAACGGCTGGCCAGATCTGCCAAAAAATCAATGGGCAGAGGCACAAAAACAAGTCTCATCTCTCATGGACATGGGGGCCATTGAACAAGTACCAGAGCAAGAGCAGGGACAAGGATTTTACTCAAGACTGTTCTTGGTACCCAGAAAGGACAAGGCCTGGAGGCCAATACTGGACCTATCTATTTTGAACACATTCCTGGATATACCAGAATTTAAGATGTTGACTTTGCTGGGCAAGAACGCTTGGCTTGTGACTTTAGACCTAAAAGAGGCATGCCTGCATATCCCAATCAGACAAATATGCAGAAGATACCTCAGATTCAAGGCTGGCTCAATGGATTACCAATTCTCTGCTCTGCCCTTTGGCTTATCTACTGCGCCCAGGGTCTTTACAAAATGCCTGGCACCAGTAATTGCATTCTGCAGACAGAGGAATATAAATATATCCTTACTTGGACGACTGTCTAATTCAAGCAGAGAACAAGGACATTCTTCTACAGCATCTGGTGTTTGTGAAAAGACTTCTAACATGCCTAGGGTACACAGTCAACGAAAAGAAATCAAAACTAGTACCCTCTCAAGAGATAATATTCCTGGGTGCAAGCTTAAATACAACTGCCCAGATGGCTTATCTCATGCCAAACAAAGGCAACTGACTACCTATTTCAAAATATTGGCAACAAAAGCCTAGTTATATGCAAGAAAAATTCTGCAGGCTTTGGGCTTCATGGCATCCTGTATCCTACTAATTCCATATGCCAGACTGCATATGCGGAAACTTCAGTGATACCTAAAAAGTGTCTGGACACAACATTGCCACAGCCTGGAAACAATGATTACTCTCATTCCCTGCCTGCAACAGGAGTTTTGATGGTGGGCAAAGGCTGGTCACCAAAACCAGGGACAGCCATTCACATTACCCCCAGCCAGGCAGACACTAACAACGGATGCATCAGATTATGCCTGGGGGGCCCACATAGCAGAAAGATGCATTCAGGGCACATGGACCCAAACCAGATGCATCTACATATCAATCAAAAAGAGATGCTAGCAGTTCAAAATGCCCTGACAGGACCTACTTCCTCCACGACAACTACTGATAAAGACAGACAACACCATGGTCATGTGGTATATAAACAAGCAGGGGGGGGCACATTCTTACGCCCTTTGCAGACTAGCTGTGACTTTGTAGGGCACAGCTTTGACTTACCAAGTACATCTGCAGGCACAATTCTTGCCAGGAAGGAAAAATACTCTGGCAGATGAACTAAGCAGAACCTCATGGATCCCCATGAGTGGCACCTGGATCCAAAAGTCTTCAGCATGATAACAAGGAAATGGGGATGCCCAGACATAGATCTATTTGCCTCCCCACACAACTACCAACTAAAAAGATTCTGCACAAGGATTTATCACAGACAAGCATGGAAAGTGGATGCCCTATCTTTCAGCAGGAAAAACCTATCAGTATATGCATTCCCCCCTCTGCCTCTCCTCCCCAAGGTACTCCTAAAGGTCAGACTGGAGAAGCCAAAGATGATACTGATTGCCCCAGACTGGCCCCGCCAGTACTGGTATCCAATATTAAGGAGCTTGTCTCAATGCCCACCTTGGACCTTACCTCAAATACCTCATCTGCTGTCCCAGCAAAACAGTCAGATCCTGCACAGCCGACTCAGAACTTTAAACCTGACAGCATGGCGAATAATGTAGTCATACAAAGCACACCTCTCAGTAAAGTTGTGATGGATGTCATTTTGGAAGCCAGAAGGCCTAGTACTAGAAATTTTTATTTTGGAAAATGGAAGAGATTCTGTGCTTGGAACCAGGCACAAGGAACTAATACAGCTGTGCCAAATATTCCTTAGATTTTGCAATACTTAACTGAGATGCTGGACAAAGGCCTATCCTTTTCATCTGTTAAAATTCATGCCTCTGCCATTTCGGCTCATTACAATGTAGAGCCACCAATCTTTTCTCATCCCTTATTAAAGCAGTACCTCAGAGGAGCCAAAAATTTACGACCTCCAAGGAGATTACCAATGCCTGCATGCGACCTCAACTATGTCTTGCAAAAACTCACCCTGCCTCCTTTTGAGCCAGCTGCTACTACTGATATAAAGTTTTTATCTTGGAAAACAGCTCTGCTCTTAGCAATAACTTCTGCAAGACACTTTGAGCTACAGGCACTCATGGCTGTGGAACCTTTTATCATTTTTTATCCAGACAGGGTCTCTCTGAGGACAAACCCAACATTTATGCCTAAGGTGGTGTCCAGTGTGGCTCTCAACCAAACTATTCACCTGCCAACCTTTTATACAAATCCACATAATAAGGGGGAGAGAATTCTGCATTCTTTGGATGTACACAGACAGCTTAGATTCTACTTGGACAGAACCAAAGTTTTCAGAAAGATAGAGCAATTACTAGTGACATATGCTGCAGGATCACAAGGAAAGGCTATCTCAAAGCAGACTATTTCAAAGTGGATAGGCCACTGCATTCGTTTCTGCTATGTACACCATGGCAAGCCAGTACCTAAGGGCATTAGGCCACACTCAACCAGAGCTGCAGCCACTTCAGCAGACTTTCTCATTGGAGTACCTACCAAGGACATTTTAGAGGCTGCTACTTGGAGTTTAGTTCACACCTTTACAAAGCACTATTATCTGCCATTCTAATCTAAATCCAGGGCAGGCTTTGCCACTGCAGTTCTGCAGGGCCTCATAGCCGCTCCTACTGCTGTTTAGCTCCAGCCTCCCAACCTTAGCTTTGGGATTGTACCCAAATGTAATGACTGCAACAGTGAAACATGAAGAACATAGTACAGTTGTGTACACCTACCATAAATGTAGATGTTCGAGTGTATTCACTGTTGCAGTCCAGATTACCCACCCACCATCCCTCTCTTTCTTCTGATGGAACCTATCTTACCTTCTCTGATTTATACAACATATGTGGTGTATTTGCTTGTAGATTAAAGTAAATTTTATATTGGTGCATGTAATTATACATCTCTAAATTTTGGCAACCCTTTTGGGGGGGCACCTGACATCTTGGGCAAGAAAAACTAAAGAAAATGGCATTGGCTGCTTCTTTTATACCCCTGATGGCCTGACATCAGGGAAGGGGCAACAGCTGCCGACTCGGGACCCAAGACTTTGGAATTCAGGCCGGCTGAGGGCAACCTGCCAGCAGGATTACCCAAATGTAATGACTGCAACAGTGAATACACTCTTAACATCTACATTTATGGTAAGTGTACACAACTGTACTGTTTTTATATCATTAAAGATTAGAGAGGTGTCTTCCAGAATGTTACGACACAGGTCAAAGATTTGTCTTAAAAAGTTTCAGATGTTAAATCCTTCAGATAACAGCTGCTAATGCAAACCTTGTTTTGCCAGTAATTTTTTTGTATATGGTATTTAAAAATCTGATCCACACTTGTGCATTTGACTTAACAATAAATTGTAGGGACATAAATGTATGGAGTGTGTAGCTTTGTGTATGTTCGTGCAGTTATATCTGAGTGTAGTTGTAATAGGTGTATGTTATATATAAAGATGTCTGTTGTGTGTGCACTTTTTGTATGCATGTGCATGCTTGCAGTTATCTATACAAGCATGTGTTTCTTTAGTCTTGTTACATAGGCTAGATGAATACTTTAATAAAATCTTGAAGTTTTTCTGTCTCAAGAAAGAAATTAGATGATTAATAAGTGAGAACTTGCGTTTTGTTTTAATTCAGAATTATGAATGTATGGCATATTAATTAGCTGTATTACTATTTTGCCCTCCAGGGAGTTTTATGTGGTATTTCAGTGGCTTCAAATAAAAGCTTGCATAATGTTGGGCAACTTCTCAGTGTTACCTGATATTTAACTACCACCATTTCACAGATGTTTGTTTAACAATAAATATAATATTTATGCATATTGCCATGGTTTATGTAAATATCTGAGGCATTGCCCACATAGTAGCCTGAAGAAATAGTATTTCATAGGACAGCTCAGCAATGTCTCCTAACCCATATACAGTGGTCCGTAATCAAGAAAATGTGATTTCTTTCCATGCCAAATTGAATATGTTCCATAATAATATGTGTGTTAACTTAATGTCGGTAGAGGACATATGGTTTTTTATGGTATCAAATGAAAGCTTACTTAATGCTACATAAGGTGTCACTGATGCCTCCTGTCTGCCTGCTACCAGTTTTCAGATATTTGTACTTGTTTATTAGTACAGTATGTATATTTGCATAAGTATCGTATTTCGGTAAATGTCAGGCATTGTCCACTGTGATGTAGTGTGGAAAAGTATTTCACATGCCAACTCATCCTAGATGTCAGGATTGTCTGCTCAGACAAGTGGGATACTGATAGACACTATAAAGGGTTATTTTCCAGAAACTGTGTGAATATATAACATGTAGAAATAATTATAACTTGAACCAGAAGGAGTTGGTACGGTATTCTGTAGTATCAAACAAGAGCTTGCGTAATGCTGCAAAAGACAGCATGAATGACTACTCAGACAACTGGTGTTCTCCATGGGAAAATGTGTGTTTATTTCCAGAAATATGCTGAATACGTTATATGTTAATAATCATATTAATATCTTGTAACAGAAGGTGTTTATATGGTACTCCGTGGTGTCAAATTAAACTATACGCAGTGCTGGAAAAACTGTCCTGTGATAGTTAGTGTTTAACTAGCACTGCTTTGCAGATATCCGTATTGATTTGTCCATTAAATATGCAAATATATATATATATATATATATATATATATATATATATATATATATATATATATATATATACCATAATTATGCAAAAATATCTCAAAAATGGAGCGACACCTAAACAAAGTGCTCTACAGTAAATTGTAGATCACATCTGCATGAATAAAAATCACTGCAATAGTGTACATCTACTGTAGTTAAAGAAATATAAAAAGTTGTTTGTACAATAATAATAAACTTCATATATTTAAATACTTGTTCGGTATAAATTTTTCATTGTGTCTGTGTGACGTATTAACATCACCATTTTGAAGAGGAGTGTCTGCTGAATAACTTTTATTTTCAACGTTTTTGTAGCTTTTATAGTTTTTGAAATCTGTACATTTTTTACACGGTCAAAAAACTGCATTCTCAGAATTTTAGCTCTGGTGATGGCAATCCAGGCAGGAAACCTGTAGGTGTCAGGAAGTGAGAAATTCCATGCAGACTAGGTGTAAAAGAGTTAATTAACTGTGGTTGAGATATTGTACTTCTGAAAGATTTTACAGGACAGAAGTGTACAGTAGTTTCATAACACATTGCTGGGAGCCATGTATTGTACTGATTTGTACTTTTGGTTGAATACTTTTGGTCCATGCTTTGTTTCTGGATTTTATTTGGATGCAACGCTGACCTAAGAATTCTTTCTTTTGTTGTTTGAGAACTTTGTGATGATAGTTGCTATGCACCACTGTTGCCACTACTTTTGTGCATGAGTTGTCTTCCTTGCCTCATTCTTAGCATGTTGCCTGTGTTCAATGGCATAATCACAAGGCAAGAAGTAAATGCCTTCTTACAAAATAGGAAAATGCATGTAAATCTCTGAGGGCTACAGGGTTTGTTCATGCTACATAATGATTCATCAATCTGCCTCGCATTTTCCAGCAGCTATGAATGTGCAACAAATATTGGTTATAAAAGAATACAAAATTTTATCATGAACATGATAGTAAGCCAGTACCTTCTCTGAAGCCATAGTTCTAACACTTAAAGTGCTTGGAGCCATATAGTAATGTCTAATTTGTAACTATATTTAAGCAAGTAGTTACCGAACACATTGACCTTCCTCTAAAAATCAGTATTTCCAAGATGTAAAACTGGATTTGTGTGACTACATGTAATATTTGATAGTGTTATGAAAGTCAAAAGTGGTCTGGGGACACCCAAAAGTACCTAGGCTGTCTTTAGAGCTGCGTGCTGCTGTATGCATGTAAGGTAAGCAAATTTAGTTTCCTCCTCTGTATGCTTTGTACTGTTCATGTAGAACACATACCCGGAATCAAATCTTTTCACACTGTTGTTTTCAGGGATGTGGACGCAGCATTCCAATTTCTCCATTGTTTGCTTCCCAAATATTTTGATTGTTAATAAAGCAGCTACTTTAAAAAAATCCTAAGGTAAACAAATGCAAAGTAAGGGTTGGCTCTCTGGAATAGTAGGATTGCGTCAGCAGATATTTAAAAGTTGCTTTGTGCATCTTGCCAAATTATTACATCAGTTTGAGATCCTTTCTGGATATGTGTAGAAGAAAAGTGATTTTGAAATACTGGAGTTACCTTATGTGAAGGATGTAAGGTTGGTATTGATTGCTTACTTGGTGCACTTTTCCAAGTTACTGTTCTCTTTTCTTCCCCAGAGAAAACGTAGGGAATCTGCCTCCAGTTCCTCATCCATCAAGAAAGTGAAGAAACCTTGAAATCCATCCATGTCTCCTAGGTATACAGTGACCAGATTCCAGCTGCTGTCTACATGGCCTTCTGCTCCAGAGACAGACAGATCCACGGGGCATCTGATAGTCTGTTTCCCCACCCATCAGAAAGAATAAGGGTGCGGGAAGAATGTGGTCGTGTAATGTTTTATTGTTTGGGCCAGATTTGTCAGTTAACAGTTGGAGGGAAACAACCTGAGGACAGGTAGATCTTATCCTGTGCTGCCCTTGCACTCCTAAACTTGACTGCGATACTCTGTGTCTTTTTTAAACCTCTGTAGAACTTAATTTTGGCTACTGTATTGGAAGTCAGCAATGTGGCTACTATGGCTGCAGTTACTGTAACATCCATCCAGAAAGAAGGGTGGCAGACGTACTGAAAATGGTTTGTGTTTGCTGCTTAGAGTCCAGATTTAAGACTGTACCATATTAGAGCAAAAGAAAAAGACTTCTGTCTGTAAATGCTGAATCTAAAGTTGAAGTTAAAAGTTTTTTTTTAGTTTTAAAAAGTAAAATATTTTAAAACATGTATGGATATTGTTGTGATGCTTTACATTTCTCAGTAGTTCTTGCAAATTTCAAGACAAGTTCTGTAATTGAAAAAGGCTGCATAATATTTAAAAAAGGCAAGTTGTAGGGTGCTAAATGATACAGTGATATTGTAGCTAAATGTCATGAGTTAAGAAAATGTATTAGTCTGATGATAGCTGTGCTGGCACAACAAGGTAGGTATGTTCATGTAACTGACTGCTGCACCCTTAATACATGGTTACAGATGATTAAACAGCTGTGATCACATTTTATAATAAGTGAAAGTATTCATCTTTTAGTAGTGTAATATCCTGGTCAGTTAACCTTTGGTAAAGAATGCAGCCTGTTCAGTCATAAAGTATGTATAACACTTCAGAAACCAGCGCTTCTTCTACTCATCCTAGGAAGGGAAATGGAAAATGGCGTGAAGACGAGGAGAAAATTGTGGATTCAGAATGTGTGAAATTAATGACAATGTGTATTTTTCCACTTCTGTTAACAGTCAAAAATCAAAAGCAGGTTAGTTTGTTCGAATTAAGCAGAGTTCAAGGATCTTATCTTTATTCAGTTGTCTTTTCATATACATAACAGCTTTCAGTGCCATGTTTCACATAATAACATGTAACATTCTGACAGCTGTATAGTTTCGAGTTTGTCTATTTCTTGAGATTTTTGTGTGTGTGCATGTGTGTAGACTGCTTTTAAAGACTAATTGTTAAACAGTACCACATTTTCTGTTGGATTTACTGATTTCTTTTGAGGTATGCAGGTGTTTAATGTTACACGTACCATGTCTACCCAAAGTTAAAACCTTCAGTCTGTTTACTCTAGATTTCTATTGTAATGTAAATCTGGTTGTTGCTGTTCTTCAGCTCTCCATTCGTTATTTACTTGTTTCTGTCCGTTATTATCCTTATTATTTACTTGTTTCTGTCAGTTATTATCCTTATTCTGTATTTGTTTCTGTCAGTTCTTATACTTATCACTAACTTTTATTTTTTTACTTATTTTTGTTGATAAGTTATTTTTGTTCTTTTTTTTGTTATGGAGTTCCTTCTTCTGAAAAAAAAAATCACCATGGCTGCACATTGGTGCGTTATTACAACGTAAAGACTACTCATGCAAGTCTGACTTACTACAGACCAACCACACTTTTGGAATTTGTGTGTGTTTGTGCACGCATGTGTGAGTGTGAGAGAGTCTGTGAAGGGCAAACCTCTAACTCACATACAAGAAATCATTCCTCATCATGTCTGCAGTCATCAAGTTTTCCTTCTCTCGCATTAATCGCTTCTTTGTTTCATTAGATAACTTGATGGTTAGTCTTATCTAGAACCATTTAAATCCACAACCCAGCCTAATGGCCAGTATAGAACTTCAGCTCAGTATATAGTACACAGAGCGCAAGGTAACAAGAACAGGGTTAGTTATGTACATTCGGTTAATGTAATATAGCACAAGTACATTCGGTTAATGTAATATAGCACAAGTACATTCGGTTAATGTAATATAGCACAAGTACATTCGGTTAATGTAATAATAGCACAAGTACATTCGGTTAATGTAATATAGCACAAGTACATTCGGTTAATGTAATATAGCACAAGTATGGTAAGCATAAAACGTAATGGAAATAAGCATAAAACGTAATGGAAAATATCAGTACATTTGAGGCAGGTGTAGAAGCTGTGCTCTCCATTTGGTAACTGACATCTAGCTTTCTCTTTAGGCATGACTTAGAATTGGGTCTTGGGACCTTTGCCAAATTTTCTCCTTCTCATTCTTTGATAGATTTTTGTAATTAAGATGTTGATCACTGAATAGAAAGAGAAATCCCATTATCTCTCCATGCTTTGTCTGTCCTCCTTTCCCAGGCATGAAATCATTTCGTCTTGCTTCCGGTTTAGAAATTCTTTTTGTTTAAGGCCCTTCAGCATATGCAGTTCTTCATCATATAGTTGTTCACGCTTAAGAGAGACCCCATGGCACTCTTTCTTAGATCTCCTGAATAATAAGGAGCCATCCAGTAACCATTTGAAATGTCCGAACCTGCTAGACCAAGTCTCAAAACACTGAGACTGAATGGCTAAAAAAACAGACTTGCATGCAAGCCCATGATGGCAGTTTCATGGAAAATTCCCTTTTCTCTAAGGTATGGCTGTCTCCGATTTACTGTATATGTAATCTCGGCGGGGGGTACAGAGGGGCCTGTTGCAACCCCCCCCCGACACACACACACACACACACACATAAAAAAAAGAAGTTTAAAGGAAAACATCAGTGTTTGAGATTTGCTCTTCTGCTGTGTGTTGGCATTTGCATGGTGAGTGCCAACATTTCAATAGGGAGCCAAACCATCTACCATCCTTATTCGGTTCCTTTTGCCCATTTGAGCATCTTTGGAGGCCAGAAGACTTCTTTGTTATGGTTCCTGCTTTGATCTCCACTTTTTCTAATTATTAATATATTTACATAGAAGTCGTTTGTGCTGTCCTCTGGTTGTTGTTGTATCTTTTGGCTTTTCCCGGTTAGGGGTCGCCACAGTGGAACTCCAGTCCGCTAATGATTGGTAGTAGATTTTTACGTACCGACTTGCCAGGCCTGACACACAACCTTCAATGAAGGTACGCCCATTCACGCATGTCTCCACACAGAAGATGCTTTAGCTGAGAATCGAACAGGACAACGTCTTACTGTGAGGCGACAGCGTTGTGCTGTCCTCAGGTACCTGTGTCTAATGCTAAATGTTTGAGCTAGTTTGCTTGCTGTCAGGGCTAGATTGGAACATACTATGCATATGCTTTGGGATCTGCATTGGATTCCCTTAGCAGTGAACATAAACTACAAGATGTAGTTTTGTTTACCTCCTTGGCGCTATATGAAGTCAGTTCCATCTATCTGAAACAGTTGTTGCTTCCCTGTCAACTCTCTGAGGTGCTGTACTTGGCCAAAAGAGGATTGCTGCTGATTTCACAGATGCATTTGGATAATCCTGGCTATCATTCTTTCGTGTAGAGTACACTTCCCTGCCAGTTTTGCAAGAGCCATCCAATAGCAACTTTTCAAGGTCCCTCAGTACTTTTGCCTGGATCTATGTTCGTTCATTGAATAAAACTAACAGACAACTGCTAATACTCGAATGTTAAAACTTTAATGTTAATATTACTAAAGATGTTTATTTTCTAAAGAAAAATTATCAACTGGCCATAGTCTGCCAGCAAGAATGTCTGATGGTGCTGTACACCTTCTGAACCATGGTGGGGGCTTTGCCCTACACCCCCCCCCCAACTATAGATACCAGCTCCGAGATCGCACTACAGTAGGGAATAGAGCAAATTTTTAAAAGGGTTTGTTTAGCTTACCTTTATGCATTGAGGTACTTCCTGGTTGGGTCGAGGGAACCCTTTTCCGATTGACCCGCGCAGCAACCCTGTGGGGTTGCCCGACTGCGCCTCTCTGGAGGCAGTCGGGGGGGTGCTTCTCGCTTTCTCATAGCAACGCACATACCGGGTTGGTCAAACATTCTTGCGGACAAGCTGAGTCGGACTATCCTCTCACCCTACGAGTGGTCTCTGAACCCCTTAGTCATGAAACAGATCTTCCTCAGATGGGGTCAACCTTGCTGCGATCTGTTCACGTCACCTTCGAACGCAAAGTGCAGCGAGTTTTTCGCTCTAATTCCCCCACCAGGGGAAACCCCCAGAGACGCTCTGGTTCATGCTTGGCCATCCAGTCTTTATGCTTATCCTCCTCTTCCGTTGATGACAAAATTCTTGCAGAAAGCTCGTCGGTTGGGGGTTCAGAGTTATCCTCATAGCCCCATTCTGGCCTCGTCAAACATGGTTCCCTTGTCTACAGTCTCATCTAGTGCATCCTCCCTGGATCTTAGATCCCCTTCCGGAAATGATTTCTCATCCCCTGGAACTGGACAACCTCAAGCTCTCTGCTTGGTTGATCCAGTTCCATTGATGGCTAGGACTCCCGGTATCTCATCCTCTGTTAAAGCCATTCTGGTGGCCGCTCATAAACCTTCTACCAGAAAAGTCTACAAGAGTAAATGGAAACGTTTTTCTATCTGGGCGGAGCATAGGAATTCGGACCCCTTTACGGCTCCTATTCCAGCAATCCTTGATTTTTTATCTCAAATTTTCCATCAGGGAGCTAGCTCTTCAACTGTTAAAGTTTAACTGGCAGCAATTTCCCACTTTCACATTGGAAACAGATTTGGCCCCCTGACATCATCTAAGATCTGCAAGACCTTTCTGAAAGGTACCTTCCTTTAGAAGACCCCCTGTTAAGGAAGCAGTCCCTCCATGGGATTTAACCCTAGTTCTCCAGGCTCTGACTGTTCTCCTTTTGAGCCCGCAGCTACGGTTGACTTGAAGTTTGTATCTTGGAAAACTGCCTTCCTGATTGCCATTACTTCAGCCAGAAGAATATCTGAGCTTCAGGCTCTTTGCAGTAAGCCCCCATACATCATTTTTCATAAAGACAGAGTTTCCCTCAGGACTAACCCCTCTTTTTTACCTAAAGTGGCTTCCGAAGCCAGTATCAACCAATCTATCAAACCTGTCTGTCTTCTTCCCTAATTATCTCAACAAAGGAGAGTATAGACTCCGTTGCTTGGATGTACATAGACAGTTAATGATTTTACCTATACAGAATGGCTGTTTTTCGAAAATCAGAACAGCTCTTTGTTTCATTTGCTAAGTCCTGTCTGGATAAACCAGTGACTAAGGTAACCTTAGCTAGGTGGATTTCACAATGCATTCTTCTTGCATACAGAAGCTCTGGTCGACCTGAGCCCGTGCGTGTTCAGGCACACTCTACCCGTTCTGTGGCTACTTCCATGGCCTTCTGGTTGAGGGTCCCTCTGGATGACATTTGTTCAGCTGCTACTTGGGCTTCCTCTCACACTTTCATTACACATTATAAATTGGATCTGATTTCCAGAGGAAGGGCGTCCTTTGGGTCTGCAGTGCTCCGGACTATCCTCCCATAAGGGCCTCCCATGTTGTGGTAGCTGGGGACTCTGTCCCACAGGTTGCTGATCAGATGAAGTTAACTACTTCAGATAAAGAAGTTATGTACTCACCATAACGTTCCATCTGAGTAGGTAACTTCATTTGTCTGCAACCAACCCTCCCTCCATCCCCCGGACCTTTAGTTCATTCTTGAAGGATCATGATATGTCACTTTGATGACATCAGGTTGGAATGTTCAGGTAGTTTTCCTTGTGTTATAGTAGTATTCTACGATACTATGGCAAACTCAATCTGAGGGTTAGAGGGAGGTAGCAGGGCATTATGGGTAGGGGGAGGAACTTGGAGCTCGGATCTTTTGCTAGGAAAGCTGCCGGCTCGGATCTGAATCGGATCCGATACCCACAGGTTGCAGACAAATGAAGTTACCTACTCAGATGGAACGTTATGGTGAGTACATAACTTCTTTTTATTTAGATTCTAAGTAAGGAATGAATTGTTCCATTGTAGAGTGATACCATTTGTGTGTTTTAGTAGTATTTAGAAAATGTCCATTGGAAGAGAGCATTCATATTCCAGTGGAGACTTGGGTGGTCCTCCATGGTAGCTTTCACAGAGGACTAAAGCTCTGAATTGTTAATGAGCTGCTTCCTGTGGCCCAGATACAGGGGTTGTTTCCCTCCACCTTAATTTCTGTACTGTGCGACTCTGAGTAAGTAACAGACAGTGCTCCTAGTTTGTCCCTGAAAAGAGAGAGCTGTGTCCAGTAGTCTAACCTAGTCAATAAATAGATAAAATATGCTGAACTGCTTCATGTAGTATACTCAACACTGTTGGTTTTGTTTAGGTGATTACGTACAGGTTAAGAATTCACTTGTTTCTCTCTATTTCATGTAAATTATTGGAGTAACCCTGAATTAGCTGGAGGCTTAATCCTTCATGCCAGACAATAATACATTTGACTTGAACATTGTTAGCTTCCTACCTGTCCATGGCCAGCATCTCTTTTTACTTCACCTACCCTGTTTATTGACCTATTCCAAGACAGAACATCACATGAAGAAATTTCAGTGGTCAGCTAGATTTCTGTTGACTTCCTCTAATCACTCTTAGTTTCTGTTTTCATGAACCTGTTTGACAGTCTTATTGAGAGAGACCTCTTGTAACATGTGAAACTTTACCAGTCCATCACTAGAGGTAAACTGTTCAGAATGGTGTGGCACACTTTCCAGGACACCTGATCATCTTGAGACTGATATTTACATCAGTATTTTGAATATGAGGCCTATTTTATGCAATATATATGCATTCACATTAAACTGTATAATGTTGATGTGGTTTGTCAGTAAGTAGGGAGGAGGTTGTTCTTGTTTCTGTTACAGGGAGTGTCTTGTGTGTGTTGTTTGGGTACTTGAGAGACACTTCACTCCAGGACATATTGTTGAATTTTGTGGTGCACTTACTCACCAGTCCATTTCTCATGGCTTGCAGCATAGGTTGCATTACATGTACAGAAATGTTGGTACTCCAGTCACTCCTTAAATGTCTCTAAATCAAGAATTTTACTTGAACCTACTCTGCAGCCTCACTTTTGTCCCTGGTCCTTTCATGTGTGGCGCCATATTAGAGTATCGTCTAAGTTAGGACTTAAAGTGGAAGCAAAATGGAGACAGCAACACATCTCCGTTCTCATACACTTGATGTAACTAACAATGTTTTCTGTGAGTTTGCATACTGACAAACCTTAGCATAGATATGGAAACATGAGTCTGTTATACATGCTTCTGTCTGTTTCTTGCACCCCAGCTACATTATTAAAAAAAATCATCCAGTTAGTGCATATTCTGTCACACCTTTTTTGTGTTGAGGACCATCTTATTTTCAAGAGCCTAATTGTAAGTGCTTTCTACTTCTTTACCATACCCAAGTCATTACTGTCCCAAGCCACAGCCTCTCTTAAAATTGTTTAAGTATTTGATTAGCTAGCTGTCACACACAGCTATGTCTTGGATATATAGGTATTATTCCAGTATGGAATCGTCTAGTACAGTACAGCCAGTATAGAGCCAAAGTCACACCACATCTTTCTTACAGCTGCTGTGCTTCCTGTCTACAAAGATATGTTCTCAAATTGAGCTTGATCTTTCTCTGACAGAATATCATGATCTTCCCAGTCAGATGTCATGCTAAAGTCTAGAACCACCATGTAGACTAGCTCCATATCCCACTGGCCTAGTAACCTAGTTTTACTAGTAGAACAAGAGACCTAGTACTCATACGTAGTCGGAATATGCTGCTGGATGTCAGGTAATCGTCTTAATTAACCATCAAGAATTTAGCACCAAGCAACTAGACCACCAGTGCTGGTGCCAAAAAGAAAACATAAACTAAAAAAGCAAAGGGTTAAAAATGCGGCTGACAGAAAAAGCACAAACTACTGTATGTTTTTGCTAATTTTGTCCAACCATTAGTATTTCATCAGAAACAATGCACACAGTAACCCACCTCAAAAAGTGATACTTAGTCTTGTGACCCCATATCCCATGTCATGTGATTTAAAATTCATACAACCCTAACTGATGCAAATAAATGGTAAATGGATAAAAAAATCAGTATAGTGGATATAAAAAGTGTACACACCCCTGTTAAAATGGCAAGTTTTTGTGATATAAAAAATTAGACCACAATAAATCATTTCAGAACTTTTCTCACCTTTGATGTGACCTATAACCTGTACAATTCAATTGAAAAACAAATCTGTTGGGGAAAAAATATATAAAAAATAAAAAACGTACAATAAGCTGGTTGCATAAGCGTGCACACCCTTAAACTAATACTTTGTTGAAGCACCTTTTGATTTAATTACAGCATTCAAGTTTTCTTGGCTAGGAGTCTATCAGCATGGCACATCTTGACTTGACAATATTTGCCCACTCTTCCTTGCAAAAGTGTTCCATATCTGTCAGATTGCGAGGGCATCTCTTGTGCACAGCCCTCTCTAGATCACCCCACAGATTTTCTATTGGACTCGGGTCTGGGCTCTGGCTGGGCCATTTCCAAACTTTAATTTTCTTCTGATGAAGCCATTCTTTTATTGATTTGGATGTGTGCTTGGGGTCATTGCCATATTGAAAGGTGAAATTCTTCTTCTATAACTGTCTAGCAGACCCCTGAAGTTTTGGGTCAAAAGCGACTGGTATTTGGAACTGTTCATAATTCCCTCCACCTTGACTAAAGCCCCAATTCCAGCTGAAAAAAAGCAACCCCAAAGCATGATACTGCCACCACCACTATGCTTCACCATGGGAATGTTGTTCTTTTGGTGATGCGAAGTGTTGTTTTTGCGCCAAACTTACCTTTTGGAATTGTGGCTAAAAAGTTCAGCCTTGGTCTTATCAGACCATAACAAATTTTTCCACGTTTTTTGGGAGACTTATGTATTGTTTTGCAAATAAATTTTAGCCTGGCCTGGATGTTTTTCTGTGTAAGAAAAGGCTTCCATCTTGCAACCCTACCCCATAGGCCAGACATATGGAGAATATGGGAGACTGTTGTCACATGTAGTACACAACCGGTACTTGCCAGAAATTCCTGCAGCTCCTTCAGTGTTGCTGTAGGTCTATTGGCAGCCTCCCTGACCAGTTTTTGTCTTGTCTTTTTATCAGTTTTGGCGGGACGTCCAGTTCTTTGCAACGTCACTGTTCTCCTATATTTTCTCCACTTTTTGATGACTGTCTTCACTGTGTTCCATGATATATCCATTGCTGTGGAAATTTTTTTGTACCCTTATCCTGACTGATACCTTTCAACAATGAGATCCCTTTGATGCTTTGTAAACTCTGTGTGAACCATGGCTTTTGCTGTAGCAGGCAACTGAGTAAATATCAGGAAAATCCTACTAGGACAGCTGAACTTTATTTGGGGTTAATCAGACCATCTCTAATTGATGGCACGTGTGTACCCAAGAAGACTGAATGCTGTAATTAAATCAAAAGGTGCTTCAACAAAGTATTAGTTTAAGGGTGTGCACACTTATGCAACCAGCTTATTGTACGTTTTTTTATTTTTTTATATTTTTCCCCTGGCAGATTTCTTTATTTTTCAATTGAATTGCACAGGTTATATGTCACATTAAAGCTGCGAAAAGTTTTGAAATGTTTTATTGTGGTCTCATTTTCTTTATATCACAAAAACCTAGCATTTTAACAGGGGTGTGTACACTTTTTATATCCACTGTATATGTATGTGTGTGTGTGTGTGTGTATATATATATATATATATATATATATATATATATATATATATATATATATATATATATATATATATATATAAACTATAAATATACAAGTTATGTATTTTTAATTTGGCAGCTCTCATGATAGCACAGTTAATATTTTCATTCAGTCCTGGCAGTTTTGTTTAGTTCAGTGCAAGTTCCCACTTAAGTTCTCTTTACTCTATCCTGGTTTCCCAGCTGCCTTGTCTTTTCTTCAAGTAGAATCTAGCAATAGCAACATGGAAACCATTTCAGGTTATGTCAGCAGAAGAGTGGAATGTGTAACCATTTTCCCATTCTCTACTTGGGGTCTGAGTGCCGTTTCAACTATCTCCATCTCTCTCGATTCAGTGCTACTCTCCTCCCTTCTTCAGTTTCATGCCTTACTGTCACAGGGCTTCTCTCACACAATCCTTCCAAATCTTTGCTGGACATCATTTCTTCTTGCCTTCATCCTGTATGTATGAAATCATCTTCACTAGATTGTCATCTTCTTTTCTGCACATGTGCCTGACCAACTGTAACCTGTTCCCTTTGACGTTTTCTGCAATTGCATCAATTTTGGTTTGTGCTCTGATGCCCTTATTTCAGAGTACATCCTACCACCCATCTCAGGTACTTCATCTCCATCACCTCAAGCATCTTCAGCTGCTCTGCCCTTAGTGCCCAGGTTTCTGTACCATTCAGTCATACTGTTCACACCACTATTTTGTACACCTTACTTTTCAGTGTCTTTGGCATTCTTCTGTCATACACTATCCCTGACGATCTGCCAGTTGTCTGCAGCCCCTCTTATTGTAGTTTTGACCTTCTCATTCACTTCCCATCACCACTCCCTCCCAGATGCTTGAAGCTGTTAACTTTTTTTCAGTATTTTTCCCTTCTATATCAATATTCAGCTTCTTCTGATTCCCCCCATGTGCTGCCATTGCAACCATCTTTTCTGTACACAACTTCATCCCATGTGCCTTCAGTTTTGCATTATATTTCTGTAGCCATTCCTGAAGTTCTTGCTCAGGGTCTGCTTGTAATGCCACATTGTTGGCATACAGCATCTTTGCTGATCTGTCCCATCTGGCCTGTTTCTTAATGAAGTTCGTCACCAGTATGAACAGCAGTGATATGCATCAGGATACACACACAACCACTGGGAACTCCTCTTGTGAGGATGAACACTGCTCATGCTAGAGTCATTGGGTCCTTGTACATAGCCTGCACTAATTCTACCATTGTTTCTGGAACTTTGAACCACCACTGGACTGCCTAAATCATCTTTCCTGGGACCTTGTCATATGCTTTCGCCAGGTACAGGAATACTCGGTTGGGACGCAGTTGAGAAGAAGCTGGAGAGGAGGACAGTCTGCGTCATTGCAAACATCAGGTCTGTTGTGTTGTATCCTTATCTAAATCCAAACTTAGCCTCCAGTGTACTTTCTGTTACTCAGCATATTCATTTATCTATCACCTCTCCAGACTTTCATGTAATGTAACAGGACTGAGATACCACTGTACTGCCCAAAGGTGTGGATGTCGCCACTGTTCTTGTATACTGGCACTAGTATGCTTATTCTTCAGTCATTAGGGATATGCTTTTCTATGTATTCTACTATGAGTACCTCAGGAGCCATTTCTCCCCTGTCTCAACCAACATCTTGGTCATATCTGCTGTGACCTCATCTAAGCCTCCTCCTTTCCTTGGCTTCATTTTTCTTAGTGCTGTTTATTGTAGTCTGTTTGTGTCAGTTCAGCATCTGTAAAATTTTAATAATTTTGAAGCCGTTGGAAGTACTCCTATCTGCCTTTGATTGCCTGTGAACTACTGAACAGGTTGTTCCTGGCATCCCTTATGAAGTGTTCGACTGCCATTTCATATCTTTCTGTGTTTGCCTTGCAATCTGATAGTTTCTTTGTGCCACCTACTGAGTCACTTTCCAGAAGTTGGTAGGGTGTCTCTCATAGCTTGATGTTCTTCATGTTTCACTGTTGCAGTCATCACATTTGGGTTATCTGACTGCAGGTAGCCCTCAGCCGGCCTGAATACCAGAGTCTTTGGATTCCTGCATCGGATGCGGTCTCTTCTTCCATGACGTCAGGTCGTCAGGGGTATAAAACATGCAGCCAATGCCATTGCATCAGTGTTTCTTGCCGTGCAGTGTCCGAAGCAGAAGCAGTTCGCAAGTGCCGGTCGACCGACTCCTGAAATTTTTGTTTTTGAGTTTAAGATCCAAAGTCTTCAAAATAGACAAGTACCCCGTTGTGGATCCTTTTTCTTGCTCCAACCGATGTCAGTAAAAGTTAACAATTGTCTTACCTGTGGAAAGCAAACACCTCATAGAGATTCTTCTGATCAGGAATCTGATATTTCTTCTGATCAGGAATCTGATATTTCTTCTGATCAGGAATCTGATATTTCTGCTACTTCTGATTACCAGGATTTGCCCTTATCTACCTATGAGGATTCTGATGCAGAGGATTCCATTCCCTCTGCTTCCCCTCCAGAAGATTTTTCTTTCGGTGAAATCTTGCACACTCTTAGGGAGCATTTCCACTGGGGAAGCCAGGATTACTCTGACTCCAAAAAGAGACTTAGGGAGTTCTTACTCCTTCCTCAACACAGGCCTTTAGCTATCCCTCCTGTTCTGGAAATTGTAGAGGATGCTTTCTTGGAATCTAGCCTTTCCCTAGACACTTTACCTCCAGCTCCCAGAAAACCTGACAGGTATTACAGAGTACCTGACTCTCAAAAATTTTCTCTTCTAGAATCCTACGGCGGATCCAGAGACCATTTCCCTAGGACCAAAAGGCATTAAGGCTACAGCTGCCAAAAATCCTACCCCTTCTGATAGAGATTCTAGTGCTTTAGACAGATGGGGTAAGAAGGTATACACTTCTGCTGCTTTGGCCATTAGGGCTTTAAATTGCCAGTTTCATATGTTAAAGTATCAGCAGCATATTATGGGACTAGTTAAACAGAAAATGATGTTGATTCCTGACTGTGCTGAACACAAAGAATTACAGAATTTAATGCATTCTGCAGAACAAGTTGGTAAAGCAAAGTGGTTTTGACGCTTTAGAAGCATCTTGCAGGGCTGCTGTCACTGGGTCTGTACTTAGAAGGCATGCTTGGCTTAAGGAGAAAAACTTGCCAGATCATGTTAAAGCTAATTTACTGGATGCTCCCTTAAACCAAGACCGCCTTTTTGGCAACAAAGCAGAAGTCCTCAAAGGATGAAGGAAAAAGCTAAATCTATGCAAACTGTTAAAGATTTCCTACAAGTACAACATCCCATATTTAGTAATCATTGGCCTTCAAAGAACCGGTCCTTTCCAATCTCTTCCAGGCCTTCTCAGGCCAAACCCAGGAACAGCAGACCACCTAGGTTTCAGTTTCAGGCTGTGCACAGACCTAAGCAGTGGGGGGCTCCCACTTCCAAAGCAGGGAGTAGTAAGCCACCACCCTACAGAAAAATGGCACAATGACTTAACCCTTCCAAGCCCTGCTCAACTGCCTGCTCCCTTAGGAGGAAAACTCGCCCTGCATGCAAAAAAACTGGGAACTCATTACCCAGGACAAATGGATTTTGAACATAGTTTACCAAGGCTACAGATTCCACTTCCACACACTACCAACCCCAAATGGTTGGCCAGACCTAACCCCAAATCAGTGGGAGAGGCCCAAAAGCAGGTTCTCTCTCTTCTGAGTATCAGGGCTATTCAACCTGTCACAGCAGAACAAAGGGGACAAGGTTTTTATTCAAGACTTTTCCTGGTACCCAGAAAAGACAGCTCCTGCTGTCCTATCCTGGACCTCTCTATTCTAAACACCTTTCTGGTAATTCTAAAATTCAAAATGGTAACACTTCAACAGCTTCTTCCTATGCTAGGCAAAGATGCCTGGCTGGCAATCTTAGACTTAAAGGAAGCTTACCTGCACATCCCAATAAGGGAATCTTGCAGGAAATACCTATGCTTCAAGGCAGGCTCCATGCACTGTCAGTTCTCTGCACTTCCCTTTGGCTTATCTACTGTGCCCAGGGTATTCACAAAGTGTCTAGCTCCAGCCATTGCATTTTGCAGGCAGAGAAATATTCAAATATACCCATACTTGGACGATTGTCTGATTCAGGCAGAAAGCCAGGACTTGCTATTACAACATCTGGCATTCGTAAAGAAACTTCTAACTTCACTGGGGTACACCATAAATGAAAATAAATCTCACCTAGTACCCTTCCAACAGATTGTATTCCTGGAAGCAAGCTTGAACACAACTTCCCAGATGGCTTTCCTCACTCCGGAGAAACAAGTTTATTTGACAACCTACTTCAAACTATTGGCCACAAAACCCCAGCCATCTGCAAGGAAAATTCTGCAAGCCCTGGGGTTCATGGCCTCTTGCATTCTACTAATTCCATATGCAAGACTGCATATGAGGAAACTACAATGGTATCTAAAAAGCCTATGGTGTCAACATTCTCAGGACCTGGAATCAATGATTCCTGTCATTCCTTGTATAAAGACAGAGTTCCTTTGGTGGGCAGAGGCCTGCTGCCACAACAAGGGGCTCCCTTTCACTCTACCCCCTGCCGCCCAAACCCTAACAACAGACGCATCAGACTATGCATGGGGGGCTCACTTGGCAAGGTAGTGCATTCAGGGCAAATGGAACCAGAGACAGATGCACCTGCATATCAGTCAAAAAGAACTGTTAGCTGTACAGAATTCCCTGACAGCCTTCAAAGACAGCATTCTTCCAGGGTGACTGTTGGTAAAGACAGACAACACCACAGTTGTGTGGTACATAAACAAGCAGGGGGGAGCCCACTTGTACCCTCTCTGCAGACTAGCCAATGCTCTGTGGAACACAGCCTTGAGCTACCAAGTGCACCTACAAGCTCAATTCCTGCCAGGCAAGCTAAATTCACTGGCAGACGACTTAAGCAGAAATCTCATGGACCCACACGAATGAAAACTAGAACCACAAATATTCAACATCTTGAGTTAGACCTGTTTGCCTCCCCTCAGAACTACCAATTGGGCAGATTCTGCACAAGGACTCCCCACAGTCGAGCTTGGAAAGTGGATGCTCTGTCCTTTACCTGGGAAAGCCTTTCTGTTTATGCTTTTTCCCCTCTGGCTCTCCTCTCGAAGGTTCTGCTATAGATCAAACAGGACAAGCCAAGGACAATACTGGTTGCACCAGACTGGCCATGCCAGCACTGGTACCCCCGCTTGCGCAGTATGACACTGCTGGAACCATGGCACCTGCCTCCGACCCCTTCCCTGCTGTCCTAGCAGGTGGGCCAGATTCTGCACCCTCAGCTTCAAACCCTGAACCTTGCAGCCTGGCTAATTCCTTCAGCTCTCCAATAGCATCCTTCAGTAAGCAGGTGTTAGATGTCATTGTGGAGGCAAGGAGGCCTAGTACTAGAAAATCCTATGCTGAAAAGTGGAAAATATACTGTTCCTTTAGCCAGACTCAGGAGATGGGCACAACGGTGCTCAGCTTACCTCATATTCTTCAGTACTTAACACAAATGCTCTACAAAGGCCTATCCTTCTCGTCAATTAAAATTCATGCCTGTGCCATTTCAGCACATTATAATACTGAGCCACCCCTCTTCTCTCACCCCCTGCTAAAACAATTCCTTAGAAGGGCCAAAAATTTAAGACCCCCTAGGAGAGCCCCCACTCCAGCCTGGGACCTTAACTTTGTATTGGAAAAGCTCACCCCCCCCTCCCCTTGCTGCAAGAAAAACAGCCTTCCTTCTAGCAATCACTTCAGCAAGAAGAGTGTCTGAATTACAGGCCCTCATAGCAGTGGAACCCTTCATTATCTTCCATGCAGACAGGGTTTTCCTCAAGACCAATCCTTCCTTTATGCCCAAGGTGGTGTCTAGTGTGGCCCTAAATCAGTCCATTCATTTGTCTACTTTTTTCCCTAATCCACAAAACAAAGGGGAACGAATACTGCACTCTCTGGACATGCACAGACAACTTAGATTTTACTTGGACAGGACTAAGCTTCTCAGAAAATCTGAACAGCTGCTAGTTGGCTTTGCTGCAGGGGCAGAGGAGAAGGTCATTTCAAAGCAAACCATTTCCAGATGGATAGCCCATTGCATTCATTTCTTCTACAAGCACCATGGAAAACCTACCCCACAGGGGATAAGATCACATTCCACCAGGGCTGCATCTACCTCTGCAGCCTTTCTCAGAGGAGTCCCTACCAGGGACAACCTAGAAGTTACTACCTGGAGCTCTGTACATACTTTCACCAAGCATTACCACATGCCTACTTTTTTCTAAATCCAGAGCTGGTTTTGCCACTGCAGTCTTGCAGGGCTTAATAGCTGGCCCTAATGCTCCTTAACTTCCTCAGATTTGGGAATCAACCCAAATGTGATAACTGCAACAGTGAAACACGAAGAACATAGTACAGCTGTGTACACTTGACCATAAATGTAGATTTTAGAGTGTATTCACTGTTGCAGTCCTGGTTACCCTCCCTCCAGCCCCCTGACTTCTCTTGGCTTTACCTTTCCTTCTTGTTTGATATATTTAAGTTTTTCTGGTCGATTTGCTTTTTGATGGAGGTATACCATAACATATAATTGCTTCCCATTGTGGGGGCACCTGACATCTGGGGCAAAAAAACTGATGTAATGGCATCGGCTGCATGTTTTATACCCCTGATGACCTGACATCATGGAAGAAGAGACTGCATCCGACATAGGAATCCAAAGACTGTGGTATTCAGGCCGGCTGAGGGCTACCTGCAGGCAGATAACCCAAATGTGATGACTGCAACAGTGAATAAACTCGAACATCTACATTTATGGTAAGTGTACACAACTGTACTTTCTTTGCTATTGCAGCTCCTCTTTTAGCCTGTTAGGCAACCAGTATTCCTTTTTAGCTTGGTCTGTCTTTTCTATCTCCCCCTTTTTCCTGCTCTCCTTTCTTATGATGACTTCCTGTACTTCTGCACTCCACCACTAGCTTTCCTTGTGTACCTTGCTTCCAAATACATATCTGCCACATAACAGTTCTATAGTCCTCACTCATGCTCTTTTTAGGTGCTGCCATTCTTCAACTCAACTTATTTCTTCTTTTTCCTGAGGTGCTAGAGCGCTGTGTAATTCTTTGAACTCTTGTGCTTTCTCTCTAGTCAACTTTTAGGTCTTCTGCCTTATCTGTGTTGATCTTAGCCTTTTCTGACCACTGCTTGCAGATGATTGTGACAGCCAGTGGTTTATGCTGTGATCCAACTGTTTCACTGAGGATGACTTTGCAATTGATGTACCCCAATGCTTGTGCCTTACTAGGGGGACATCTACCTGAGTTGCATGTTGGCCATTCTTGTATCTGATCTTGTGACTGTCTGTCTTCCTGAACTATGTGTTGGCCGCCATTTGCCAGAGAGAAGTCTAGAATGGCATTCCCTTTATTCCTGTTGCCCCAGCAATGCAGACCCAAGCAGTTTTCATATTCTGCTGTATCCATCCCGGTATGTGCATTCAGGTCACCCATTGTCAACACCAACTCATGTTGTCCTGCTTTATCTAGTAGGTTCTGCAACTGCTTTCTGAATGCTCTTATTTCTCACTGTCTCAAACCTAATGTGGGGCATAGACTGATATTATGAATATTGCCCTGTTGTTACACTGCTGTCTGATTGCCATGAATCCGTCATTTATTCTCATGACATCCCTCACTGACTCCTCAAGCCTGCCTTTCACCACAATTCCAGCACCAATTCTAGTCTCTCTAAGTTCTCCTCCTCCTGAATAGTAGACTCTGGATCCTAAGGCAAGTGGTGGCTGCATTGCCGTCTGTCTTGTTTCCTGGATACATAGGAAGGCCAGCCTCTTCTATGCCATCGTTATCCATTTACAAGCTGCATCCTGTCAGTAAACCTGTACTGAGGGTAGCTGTCCTAGGTTCTTGTTTGACAGATTGATTTGTTTTACATCCAGCTTTTGCTCAACAGGGCTGTCCCAGGTAACCCAAGCTGGGGAACTGGACAGTGGCCAGCCAGTAGCTTATTGAACTAGTGCTGTTGGGCTTTATGGTGGGCGCAAACTGGCCAATAGAGGCACATACACTCATCGTTAGCATGGCTCTATGGTGTAGGTCGTGGTAGTGTAACCAGTGTTATGTAAATGAAAAAGGCGCTGGCCGTATTCAAAGAGGGTGATAAATGTTGCCTGCTGCACCACACATTATGGATTTTATGTGGGCAAGATGAAACAGTTTCTAGGCAAGGATTTATGAGCATGTATATAATAATAGAAAGGGAACTTGAAAAGTGCTCTGAGCAAACATGTTTTATATTAAGGTGGTCTTAAAAAAAATTGATGTCCTTAGTGTTTCACTGTTGCAGTCATCACATTAGGGTTATCTGCTTGCAGTAGCCTTCAGTCGGCCTGATTATCAAAGTCTTGGGTCCTGCGTTGGTTGCTGTCTCATCTTCTGTGACGTCAGGTAGTTAGGGGTATAAAGCATGCAGCCGACACAATTACATCAGTCTTTCTTGCCCTGCGGTGCCCGAAGCAGAAGTAGTTTGCAAGTGCCGGTCGGCCGACTCCTGCAATTTTCGTTTTCGAGTTTCAAAACCGAAGTCTTCAACTAAAGCTAAGTACCCCATTAGGGAAACTTTTTCTTGCTCTAAACTGATGTCAGTAAAGGTCAATAATTGTATTTCTTCTGGAAAACAAATACCTCACAAAGATTTTCATTCGTACTGTATTCCTTGCCTAGGCCCTGACCATGATGTACCTGTCGCTGTCAGTTTTGTGCCTTATTTAAGCAACAAACTATTCGTCGTTGGTATATTTGCACTTCTAAATGTTTTGGTACTTGGTTCAATTATCCAGATATGTCCGGTAAGCCATCCGACTACCGACATTCTGAAAAAAATGCAAAGATAAAGACAGAGACAGGCCTCCTAGGTCCAAAGCTGCTGCTGATGCTTCTCCTAAGCCAGTCGCCAGTTCGCCGGTACTCAGGTGCTTTCCCAGCCCCTGATACCTGCTACTTCAGATTCGCAGGCCTGTACTGAGACCCATTCGGAGTCCGGTATGCTGCGAGATGCTCCAACTGTGGAACCTGCAGATGTCTCTACCTTGGATGGGTCCAGAGCCACTGTGCAGGCACCGGCTTCTGAGGATGTATTCAGGCCTACTGACTTGAATATTAAACCGATGCCATCTTCTCTTCAAGGCTTAATACTCGAACCATGTCTAGAAAACCGACGCCCAGGCAAGCAAAGTTCTTCATTAGCACTCTTTAAGAAAAATCTTGATGAGCGGATGAGAAATAGGAAATACACCCCGAGGATCACTTCTGTGTCTCTGCTCGACAGTGGCACAGGAAAATAACTTTCTTGGGTGGTGTAAGCCAGGGAACCTTGTTGGCTAGGCTTATGTAGGCCCTTGGGCCGATAGCCTAGTACCTACCTATGAACCTATGGTCAGGCCTCTATGCCTAAAAAAACAAGTAGTCAACCTTCCCCCTCTAAGAGACCTAGGACTGAATTTGCTTATGATACTTCTGACCAGGATTCTGAAATTTCTGTTTCCACTGATGACCAGGATTTACCCTTATCTAGCTATGAGGATTCTGATGCAGAGGACTCTATTCCCTCTGCTCCCCCCACCCCCCAGATAATTTCTCTTTTGGTGAAACCCTGCATACTCTTAGGGAGCACTTTCGCTGGGAAAGCCAGGATTGCTCTAATTCTAAAAAGAGGCTTTGGGATTTCTTACTCCTGCCCCAATACAGGCCTTTAGCTATCCCTCCTGTACTAGGCATTGTTGATGATGCCTTTTCGGAATCTAGCTTGGCCCCTGACTCCTTACCTCCTGCTCCCAGAAAACCTGATGGATAGTACAGGGTTCCTGACTCTCACCAGTTCCTTTTTAAAAATCCTACTGCGGATCCTGAGATGATTTCACAGGGACCAGACCTTTTGGGACTTTTGGAGGCTATTAACCAGAAATTAGCGGAGCATTCAAAGCAAATTCAGTGTTTGGTAGAAGGCCAGCATAAAGTAAATGGGGACAATAAGGATGGACAAGGTACAGCGGGGAAGCATACCTTTGTTTCTAACGTTTTTACAGGACGTGGTTCTCCTGAGATGAACACTGGAGTGAGGGCTGCGAATCCACTTACTTCTGGTAACCTTGGTGGTAATACTACCTCTGGCTTTGATGCTGACAAGTGGAAGGTCAGTGATTTTAATTTCCAGCGTGGAGGGAGTGTTGTGAATGTAGACAGAAATACCTTCAAGCCATTGGCACAGCGCCTAAAAGACTTTGAAAGAAAGTTATTTTTGATGAAAAAATTGCAAATTGAAAATGGGTACTTGCAAAAGAACATTGACTGTGGTATAGTACCCAAGGGTTTAAGGGCCTGGAAGTATCCCAATGGTATTGGGGCTAAAAGGGATATGCTCGAAGAAGTACACAAACTTTATGATAAAATGGGGCTTAAGCTTCTCAATATTATCATCAAATACAATGACCAGCAAATTGCATCCTTACTGAGTGAGTTGGAAGCAGAAAATGAGGCAATTACTACTGATTTAAATTTTGAACACTATTTAGCTAATTATAACAACTTGCTGTTTGATGTGAATGCTCAGTGTGAATCTATACACGATAGGAAGGCAAAAAAGATCGAAAGAGACACTCTTGAGTACAGGCGTAATCAAGCTTATCCCATGTCTGAGGGTAATTGCTATGGTAGAGTCCCTTTAAATAAGAAGGCTTTTAACAGTGAACCGGAAATGACATCAGTGGAAGAGGTATCTAATGTGGAGCCTGGGCGAGAGGAATTCCCTTTAGACGTGGAGCCCAGAAGGTCGGAGAGGATAAGGGG
Organism: Protopterus annectens; assembly: GCF_019279795.1. Classification (NCBI taxonomy): domain Eukaryota; kingdom Metazoa; phylum Chordata; order Ceratodontiformes; family Protopteridae; genus Protopterus; species Protopterus annectens. Next base: position 448,188,141 of record NC_056744.1, on the reverse strand, counting down.
TCAGAATCACCGATTGGAACCCAATCAAATCAACGACTTTGTCAGGCAAGGGGCAAAGCCAAAGACAAGAAGCTTCAGCAATGTGAACAGCGGTGGCAATCAGGGTCGGTGGAGGAGGTGAAGCCTGTCCATGGCTTTAAGAATCCAGGTGAGCATCAATATTTAAGGCTTTCTCTGGCTCCTTCCAACCCCCGCTTTTGTACGCTTTATCAGGAACATTTTGATATTGGTCCTAACAGCTATGCTGCGTCTACTCCTGTGAAGCGGCAGCTGTTAACTAATTCGGTTCAAGCAAGTAGTTTCAGTAGTTCTTTTAGAGATAGCACGCTGTCTGTTTTCAACGTTGGTGCGTTTAACATTCAGAATGTGAATGCAGAGGCTTGTACAGCATCTGGTTGTTTACCATTTGACGTTAATGACAATTTTGACAATTTTGGCTTTAATACGGGTCTCGTCTCAAAGGGCGCGCATTTGGAAACCGATGAGCTGGGCTTACAGGATAGTGACAATTCTCCTGTTTTGCATCAAGTCAGAAATCTTTTTGAACTAAATGGCGAATGTGATGTTAATGTGTCCTGTGCTTCTCTATTTTCTGAACGAACATTTATTAATTCAAGTTTTGGAAATAATGTGGCTCTTGCATTTGAGCGAAATGGTGTTAGTGTTGAATTGTGTAATCTTGATAACATGCCACTGCTTTCTCATGTTAGTTTGTGTGAGTCTACTTTCGCTGGTATTTATGATATGGAGTTAAACAATTTTTCAGTAATGTGTAGTAACACACATGCATTGGAACGAAACAAACCCATATCAACATATGGTAACAATTTTGAGGGGTTTTGTTTTATTTCTAATGCTTCAACTTCAGATTTGTTTTCTAATTTTGTGTGGGCTTCAGGTGATGCATTTAATATAGATAATACATTTAATACGCAATTAGACATGCGTTTACACCCTGATGTTACAACTGTAGTAAGTGAGGAGGGTGTACGTCTTGTTGGAGCTGATTTCCCACCAGTACCACAAACTTTGTCAACAGTCAATGGGGCGATTGTAAGTGATTTCAGTTTAAAACAACCACTTGAATTTAATTTTGAAGGGTCTGTGACCGATATTGTTAATAATGGGGAAGCTGAGCTGGGTTCTTTATTAGAACTCAGTTTGCATCCTTTGGCCCCTTTTTTTAGTCAGGTGTTAACACAGTCAGCTACAAATGATGGAGTGCAGACGGTTGGTGTGATGGGTTCTATTACACAGTCTTTTAGTTGTGCACATCACACCTTTACAGATGACTATAACATTGAGGCATTAATTCAAATAGGTGATGATGAACCCCAAGTGGTGTGTAATTATGGGCTCAGTAATCCCACAATAGTAGTTAACACCTACAATGATTTTAGAATCTATAATTATTCTAGTAGAGTCATCAACGAGCGGCATGTTGAACTACTAGCTAAGGGGTTAACTTTCGTCCCACTAGCTAGGGGTATTTTGAGTGATTCTTTAGTGGATTTGAAAATGTTAGTGAGGAAAATGAATTTGAAAATGTTATTCGATGGTACTAACTATAGTAACGCAACCTCTATGTTAAGGAAACCAAGCAAGTATATGCCTCCTAGCAGTGGTGTGATCAACACGTATGACAGGGTTTGTGAGTTTGAAATCAGGGAACATTTTTCCCAGTTTAGATATGCACACAATAAGCAGATTTATGACAAAATGGACAATTTAACTTGTGATGAGCGCATTTTACTTATGGAATTGGTAAATGATGGAACCATTAGGTTTATGAAACCGGATAAGGGTAATGGCTTAGTAATTACTGATCGGATTGATTATGTAAATAATGTGATGGCATTGTTGGCTACAGACACTTATGAAGAAGTAAGCCTTAATCAGCTTAATATAGCCTATAGTAAAGTTAATCTGCTTATTGAAGATTTATTATGGCAGGGGCACATAAATGAAGTGGAGTATAGTTATTTGCGTAACGATTACCCCTTAGTCAGTGGGATTTTTGGAATACCGAAAATACATAAAGGGTTAAACAACTTAGCCTTTAGACCAATTGTCGATGGAAAGCGTAGCAAAACTTGCTTTATAAGCAAATTTTTGGATTGTGAACTACAAAAAGGCTTAAAGAAATTTGATTACATTTCTAAAGATTCTTGGTCGTTTTTGGAAAAATTAAAGCGTGTTAGGACTAGTAAAGACACCGTAATGATCACAGTTGATGTTAATTTGTTTTCGGTTATTCCTACCACAACAGGGCTAGAATGGTTGGAACGTCAATTGTTCAAAACAGGATTGTATGATCAGGACAGAATCAACTTGTTGGTTAGTTTGATGGAGGTCGTCCTCAATAACAATTTTATTCAATTTGAAGGTTGTTATTACAAGCAAACAACTGGTGTTGCTATGGGGGCGGCCTGTGCCCCAGTATACGCCAATTATGTCATGGCATACTGGGAGCAAGAATTTCTATTCACCAGCCGATTTATGTCACATATTAGTTTTTACACTCGCTTCTTGGATGACCTGTTCATAATTTGGGAAGGTGGACTTGATGAAGTTAAGGCTCTTATTGAGTATGTTAACAATTCAGTGGAATTTTTGCATTTCACTTATAATATGAGTAAAGTTGAAATTGATTATTTGGACGTCCATTTGACCATTCGCCCTGTTGATTTTGGTTTAATTTCCACTATTTATAGGAAGGCCACGTTTTCAAACTCTTATTTAAGTTATTCTACTTGGCACCCTGACCATCAAAAGAAAGCAATCGTTAAAGGACAGATGGTCAGGGCGGCAAGAATGACTAGTTTGGATTCTGACTTTAAGGAAATTGAATTTATTAAATTGATGTTCATTAGGCGAGGGTATCCGTCAGCTTTATGTACGTGTATTGCTGAAGAGATTATATCAGAGAGGTCAACTGGTTTTTATTGGGCACTATTACATGGTAAATCCGATTCTGGGCCTGAACCTTTGGTTGAAAATGTCAACGACGGAGTTAGTGTAGGCACCAACACAACTGAGTCTGAGAGAGGTGGTAGATGCACACGGGGTAATAAATGTGAACGGCTTTTTTTCATCACCACTTATTCCTTTGATGCCCCTTATATTTCTGAAATAGTTAAAAGTAATTGGAAGTTTTTGAATTTAGATAAACTAGTTAGTGACAAATTGGGGCCTCCACCTAAATGTGTCTTTAGGAAAGGTCGTTCACTCAAACAATTATTGGAAAGGGATTATGTGCCCCAACTTGCTACCAACAGGAGTAGGGGCACTTTTAAATGTGGTAGATGTGGTATTTGTCACTTGATCAATCCCACTGGTCCTAAGTTCAAAGTGGCTGGGAATACCATTAGGTCCAGCGCCCATTTCGACTGTTATAGCAAGTGTGTGGTTTATGTGGCCTTATGTCAACAGTGCCCGGCTTTTTATATCGGGAAGACTAGTAGGACTTTCAGGGACCGCGTCATGGAGCATCAGTCAGATATTAGATTGAAGAAAAAGACAAATGCCTTATTTAGGCATATTGATTCTAATGCTGGTCATCTCTTTAAATACAGTGTCATACAGCAAATACTGGTTGGTAATCAGGGTAACAAGCTTGAAGTGTATTTAGACATTTGTGAGATGAAATGGCAGTTGGAATTGAATGCTTTAGTCTTTCCAGGCATTAATGACTGCATTAGCATCTAGCCTGTTTTGAGACTAAGGAATATTTTGGGTTAGTTTTAATTTTGATTGTCATGTATCTTTTTTTCTTTCTTTTTATTTAAATCAAAATAATACATACATATTTAAGAGTACACATAATTTTTTGGTTTTATGATTATTGTGTATTTATTTGAACCTATTTGGTTGTATTTATTATGGTTTGTGTATTTTTACTCACATTGTCACTGTTGCTTTTATTTTGAAAGCTGGTCTTCTGTATTAATTGATCTATGATGTCATCATCATGTGTTTTATATAAAAGGTGTGTGATTTTTATCTTTTGTTTTCTGAAGAAGTCTAATAAAGACGAAACCTAAGTCAATTCGGTGTGTGCTTTGTTCCAAGTTGGTTGCCTCCTGTGAGTCTCATTGCTGGTCTTTGTTTGTTCTGGGATGATTTCACAGGGACCCAAGGGCATTAAGGCTACTACTGCCAAAAATCCTCCCCCCTCTGATAGAGACTCCAGGGCGCTGGATAGATGGGGTAAGAAGGTATACACTTCTGCAACTTTGGCCATTAAGGACTTAAACTGCCAGTTTCATATGTTAAAGTATCAGCAGCATATTATTGGATTGCTTAAACAGAAAATTATGTTGATTCCTGACTGTGCTGAAAATATTATTTACAGGATTTAATGCATTCTGCTGAACAGGTTGGAAAGCATACTTTGCAATGTGGTTTTGATTCACTAGAGGTATCTTGCAGGGCTGCTGTCACTGGGTCTTTGCTTAGAAGGCATGCTTGTCTTAAGGAGCAATCTTTGCCAGATCATGTTAAAGCTAAATTGCTGGATGCTTCCATAAGTCAGGACCGCCTGTTTGGCAAGAAAGCAGAAGTTGTTCTTAAAAAGATGGAGGAAAAAACTAAATCTATGCAAACTGTTAAAGATTTCGTACAAGTACAGACTCCAGGATTTAGTAGGCATTGGCCCTGTAAGAATTGGTCTTTTCCTGCCTCTTCCAGGCCTTCTCAGTCCAAACCCAGAACCAGCAGAACACCCAGGCTTCAGTCCCGGGGTACGCACAGGACTAAGCAGTGGAGGGCTACCACTTCCAAATCGGGGAGTAGTAAGACCCCCCCCCCCCCCATGGTAAACTGTCTCAATAACTTAACTTTAAAACTTCCAAGCACTTCTCAACTGACTGCTCCTTTAGGGGGAAAGATTGCTCTGCAGGCAAAAAACTGGGAACTCATTACCCAGGACAAATGGGTTTTAAATATAGTTTCCCAAGGATACAGATTTCACTTCCACCCATTACCAACCCCAAACGGTTGTCCAGATCTACCCCCAAATCAGTGGGCAGAGGCTCAAAAGCAAGTACACTCTCTCTTAAGCATAAAGGCTATTCAAGCTGTACCAGAAGTGGAAAAGGGACAAGGTTTCTACTCAAGACGTTTCCTGGTACCCAGAAAAGACAGCTCATGGCATTCTATCCTGGACCTTTCTATCTTAAACACCTTTTTGGTGATTCCAAAATTCAAGATGCTAACTCTTCACCAGTTACTTCCTATGCTAGGCAAAGATGCCAGGTTGGCAACACTAGATTTAAAGAAAGCCTACCTGCACATCCCAATCAGGGAATCTTGCAGAGGATACCTAAGCTTCAAAGCACGCTACATGCACTATCAATTCTCTGTACTGCCCTTTGTGAATACCCTGGGCACAGTAGATAAGCCAAAGTGCCTAGCTCCAGTCATTGCATTTTGCAGGCAAAGAAATATTCAAATATACCCATACCTGGATGATTGTCTAATTCAGGCAGAAAGCCGGGACATACTTTTGAATCATCTGGCATTTGTACAAAAGGTGCTAACTTGTCTGGTGTACACCATAAACTAAATGAAATCACATCTGGTACCCTGTCAACAAATTATATTCCTGGGAGCAAGCTTGAGCACAACTTCCCAGATGGCTTTCCTCACACCAGAGAAGCAAATTCATTTCACAACTTGCTTCAAACTAATAGCCACAAAAACCCTGCTATTTGCAAGGCAAATGCTGCAAGCCTTGCCTTGGGGTTCATGGCCTCCTGCATTCTACTAATTCCATATGCAAGACTGCATATCTGGAAACTACAATGTTATCTAAAAAGCCTATGGTTCCAACATTCTCAGTATATAGAAGCAATGATTCCTATCATACCTTGCGTATGGTTAGAGTTCCTTTGGTGGGCAGAGGCCTGCCACCAAAACAAGGGACTACCATTCACTCTACCCCTGCTGCCCAAACCCTAACAATAGACGCATCAGACTGTGCATGGGAGGGCTCACCTAGCAGGGAAGTGCATTCAGGGCAAATGGAACCCAAGTCAAATGCACCTGCATATCAATCAAAAAGAAATGTTAGCTGTACAGAATGCTCTGACAGCCTTCAAGGACCACATTCTTCCAGGACAATTAATGGTGAAGACTGACAACACCACTCTTATGTGGTACATAAAAAAGCAGTGGGGTACCCATTCTTACCCCCTCTGCAGACTAGCCATGGCTCTCTGGAACACAGCCTTGCTACCAAGTGCATGTACAGACCCAGTTCCTGCCAGGAAAATTAAATGCACTGGCAGATGAACTAATCAAAAATCTCATGGACCCACACGAGTGAAAACTGGAACCAAAGACTTGCAACATGTTGATAAACAAATGGGGGAGCCCAGATATAGACCTGTTTGCCTCCCCCCAGAACTACCAATTGGACAAGTTCTGCACAAGAACTTCCCACAATCAAGCTTGGAAAGTGGATGCTCTGTCCTTCAGCTGGAAAAATATATCATTTTATGCCTTTCCTCCTCTGCCTCTCCTCTCCAAAGTACTACTAAAGATCAAACAGGACAAACCAAGGACAATACTGATTGCACCAGACTGGCCATGCCAACACTGGTACCCCCTCTTGCGCAGTTTGTCACTGCTGGCTCCATGGCACCTGCCTCATGCCCCTACCCTGCTGTCTAAGCAGGAGAGCCAGATTCTGCACCCTCAACTTCAAGCCCTGAACCTGGCAGCCTGGCTAATTATCTAATCTCTCCATTACCATCCCTCAGTAAACAAGTGTTAGATGTCATTTTGGAGGCAAGGAAGCCTAGTACTAGAAAATCTTATGATGAAAAATGGAAAAGATTCCGTGCCTGGAACCAAACTCAAGGGATGGGCACAGCAGCACCCAATTTACCTCAGATTCTTCAATACTTAACTGAGATGCTTCACAAGGGCCTTTCTTTTTCCTCCATCCAAATTCACGCCTCAGCAATTTCAGCTCATTACAACACAGAACCACCCCTCTTCTCTCATCCACTGCTGAAGCAGTTCCTCAGAGAGGCCAAAAACTTAAGACCACCCAGGAGAGCCACAACTCCAGCCTGGGACCTTAACTTTGTATTGGATCTTCCTCCTTTTGAGCCAGCTGCAAGTGCAGAGTTAAAATTCCTTTTTTGGAAAACAGCATTCCTTTTAGCAATCACTTCAGCAAGAAGGGTATCGGAGTTACAGGCCTTATGTCAGTGGAGCCTTTCATCATATTTCATGCGGACAGGGTGTCCCTCAGGACCAATCCCTCTTTCATGCTCAAGGTGGTATCCAGTGTGGCTCTTAATCAGTCCATTCATTTGCCAACCTTCTTTTCTAATCCACAGAGCAAAGGGGAATGGATACTGCACTACTTAGATGTGCACAGACAACTTAGATTTTACTTGGACAGGATGAAACCTCAAAGGAAATCTGAACAACTGCTGGTGGCATTTGCTGCAGGGGCAGAGGGGAAGGCTATTTCAAAGCAAACCATTTCTAAATGGATAGGCTATTGCATTCATTTCTGCTATAAGCACCATGGAAAACCTATCCCACAGGGGATTAGACCCCATTCAACCAGGGCTGCATCTACCTGTACAGCCTTTCTCAGAGTTGTCCCTACCAGGGACATCCTAGAAGCTGCTGCCTGGAGTTCTGTACATACTTTCACCAAGCATTGTAATTTACCAATTTTCTCTAAATCCAGAGCTGGCTTTGCCACTGCAGTCTTGCAGGGCCTTATAGCTGGTCCTAATACTATCTAAATTCCTCCTCCCATCCTTAGCTTTGGGAATCTACCCAAACACGAACATAGTACAGATGTTCATCGTGTTACACTGCTGCAGTCATTACACTCGGGTTATCCTGCCGTCAGGCGGTTCCCCAGTCGGCCTGAGTTCCAAAGTCTTGGTCAGGCGTCGGTTGCTGTCGCCTCCTCCCTGACGTCAGTGCGACAGGGGTATATAAGATACAGCTGACACCATTTTCTCCAGTCTTTCTTGGCATGCGGTGCCCGAAGCAGAAGCAGTTTGCAAGTGCCGGTCGGCCGACTCCTGAGATTTTCATTCCGAATCCAGAATCGAAGTCTTCTAAAAAAGCTAAGTACCCCATTGGGGAAACTTTTTCTTGCCTCAGACCGATGTCAGTAAAAGTTAATAAGTGTATTTCTTGTGGGAAGCAAATACCTCATAAGGATTTCCACTCCTATTGTATTCCATGCCTAGGCCCTGACCACGACATCACTGGTTGCCAGTTTTGTGCTAGGTTTAACAAGCACACTATTAACCGTCGGTTTGATTTTGCCCGACATTATTTTCACAGAAAATTCAATTACACCATGCCATCAGAACTTCTGACGACCGCAATGCATAAAAAGCGCAAGGACAGGCATCCGAGGCCCAAAACTGATGACGAGGCCTCTTGTAGGCCGGTCGCCGGTTTTCAGCGAGGCGCCTACGCAGCCGCTTCCACAGAACCATAGACTGCCTTCGACTCCCACGTAGAGCTGGCTGGGCCTTTGGACGCACTAGGTTTTCAGCTTTCCGATCCTAACCCTACAGAGGGAACCAAAGTAGCTGAGCAATCCACAGCTACAGAGGGTGTTTTCAGACCTACCCAGTTAACCATTAAACCCTCTACTAAGTCTAAGCCCCCCTTAAAAGCAAAGAAACAGACACAACTCTCTCCAGGACAAAATGGCCGAGGACCTAATCACCCTGATCAGGGGGTCCCATCCCCCTCCTGATAAAAGGCCCAGACAGGATGCTGACTATGAATCTTCCGACCAGGTGTCCATTTCCTCAGACTCTTCCTCTGACCTAGGATATTCTTTACCCCCTTATGAGGATTCTGATGCTGAGGAATCAATTCCATCAGCCTCTCCAGCTGAGGATTACTCCTTTGGGGAGACCTTACATACAATGAGGGAACATTTCCATTGGGAAGGCCAGGATTACTCAGAATCCAAGAAAAGGCTCAGAGACTTCCTTTTATTGCCTCAACACAGACCCCTTGCTATCCCGCCAGTTTTAGATATTGTGGATGATGTGTACACTGAATCCAGTTTAAACCCTGACTCCTTACCCCCAGCCCCAGTTAAACCTGATAGATATTACAGAGTCCCTGACTCTCACAAATTTCTGTACAAAAGCCCTGTTGAAGACCCTGAAACTATTTCTCAGGGACCCAAAGGGATTAAGGCTTCATCAGCAAAAAACCCAGTTCCCTCTGACAGAGACTCCAGAGCATTAGACAGATGGGGAAAGAAGGTATATATGTCTGCAACTTTAGCAATGACAGCCTTGAATTGCCAGTTTCACAAGCTAAAATATCAGCAATTTCTGATGCCTCAGTTGAAACAAAAGATGCTTTCAGATTCAGATCCTCCTAATTTTAAAGAAATGCAGGATTTATTGCATGCTGCTGAACAAGTGGGAAAACATACTTTGCGATGTGGGTTTGATTCCTTAGAGGCCTCCTGTAGAGCAGCAGTTATAGGCTCTGTCATTAGAAGGCATGCTTGGTTAAAAGAACATAGGTTGCCAGATCATGTTAAGGTCAAATTATTGGATGCACCTTTGCAGCGGGATGTGCTGTTTGGAGTTGAGGCTAAGCAGGTATTAAAGAAGATGGAGGCAAAATCTATGCAAACTGTGAAATATTTCTTACAGGTTCAGCCTCCTCATTTTAGCAGAAATTGGCCAACAAAGAATTGGTCCTTTCCAGTCACAGATAGACCTCAAAGGGGCAGATACAGACGTCCAAGAGGTAGAGGTCAGACACAAGGCCCTTACAGGCCTCGACAATGGGGTACACCAGGCCACAAAGAAGGAGAAGACAGGCCTCAACCTTATAAAAAGAAGCCTCAATGACTTTCCACTGCAGCTGCCAAACAGCTCTGTCTTGGCAGCCCCCTTAGGAGGAAAACTGGCACTTTTCTATCACAACTGGCATTGCATCACCACAGACAAATGGGTTCTCAACATTGTATCTCAAGGTTACAGGTTCCACTTTCACACTCTGCCAAGATTAAAAGAAATGCCAAATCTGCCACCAAATCAATGGGCAGAGGCTCAAAAACAAATTACAGCACTCATGGACATGAGAGCTATTCAAAAGGTAACACCACAGGAACAAGGACAAGGATTTTACTCAAGACTCTTCCTGGTTCCATGAAAGGACAAAGCCTGGAGACCCATTCTGGGCCTTTCTTCACTAAACACTAACCTGGATGTTCCGAAATTCAAGATGTTGACACTACAGCAGCTTCTTCCCATGCTGGGCAAGAAAGCTTGGCTCGTGACTTTGGACCTCAAAGAGGCATACCTGCATGTCCCTATCAGACAAAACTGCAGAAGATACCTCAGATTTATATCTGGTTCAATGCACTATCAATTCTCTGCACTGCCCTTTGGCTTATCTACTGCGCCCAGGGTCTTCACAAAGTGCCTGGCACCAGTAATTGCATTTTGCAGGCAAAAAGGAATTCAAATTTATCCATACCTGGACGACTGCCTGATTCAAGCAGAGAGCAAGGACATTCTACTAAAGCATCTGGCGTACGTAACAAAAAGTTATTAATTGCCTGGGGTACACAGTAAACGAAAAGAAATCAAAACTAGTGCCCTCACAACAGATAATATTCCTGGGTGCCAGCTTGAACACAGTGGCCCAGATGGCTTATCTCACACCAGACAAGCAAGGACAACTGACTCAATATTTTCATTTAATGGCAACAAAGACCCAACTCCCTGCAAGAAAAATTCTACAGGCCTTGGGCTACATGGCATCTTGCATACTACTAATTCCATACGCCAGACTGCATATGAGGAAACTACAATGGTACCTAAAGAGTGTATGGTCTCAACACTGTAAAAGTTTGGAAACAGTTATACCACTAATTCCTTGCCTACAGCAGGAGTTTCGATGGTGGACACAAGCTTGTCACCTCAACAAGGGACAGCCTTTCACTCAACCCACAGCCAGGCAAACACTGACAACAGATGCATCGGATTACGCCTGGGAAGCACACATGGCAGGAAAATGTATACAGGGCGAGTGGCCTACAGAGCAAAGACATCTCCACATCAATCAAAAAGAGATGCTAGCTGTACAAAATGCTATTATAGCTTTCAAGGATCTGCTGCATCCAGGACAATTACTACTAAAGACAGACAACACCACAGTTATGTGGTACATAAGCAAGGGGGCACATACTCTTACCCCCTCTGCAGACAAGCCATGACCTTGTGGAACACAGCTCTAAGCTACCAAGTTCATCTGCAAGCACAATTCCTGCCAGGAGAGTAAAACACACTGGCAGACGACCTAAGCAGAAACATCATGGACCCCCACGAATGGGAATTGAACCCACAAATATTCATAATGATAACACAAAAATGGTGGAGCCCAGACATAGATCTGATTGCTTCCCCAAGGAACTGTCAATTACAGAAATTCTGCACAAGGAGCTACCATCCACAAGCATGGAAAATGTATGCCCTCTCATTCAGCTGGAGAAAACTACAAATGTGAGAGTGTTCAATCTCGCCGTTTGTTCTTACAAATGGGTGTCGGCCGCTTAGCAAAGCTCTGCATCTAGGAGAAGCTCGAGACCAACCTACCTCCCACAATTCCCTCTGCCTCTACCTCAGATCTAGTTTGCCGCTGCAACCGATCGCATCAACTTTGAGAGCTCTGACCAACTTTTGGGAAGATAAGCTATTTCTTACCCTTTTTTTCTTGTGAAATCTTCTGATCTTTTTGGGATATTAAATTTAGTGTGTGTGTGTGTGGGTCTGAGTCATCCTTTTGGCTACTCTAATATATTTAATATATATATATATATATATATATATATATTTATATATATATATATATATATATTTATATATATATTTATATATATTTATATATATATATTTATATATATATATATATATATATTTATATATATATATATATATATATATATATATATATATATATATATATATATATATATATAGATTAGTTTCCTTAGGGTCTACCCCACCTAGTTACCAGATTTAGGATTGATACTTGCAATTTTTATTGCTATGTTTGTGGACTTGTATCTAATCATCTTGACAAGTGTTATTTGGTATTTGTACAGTTTTTTTCTTTACAGGATATGTCTGAAAAAGCCAAGTCTGGATTCAAGAGGTGTCAGTGTGGGCAAAAGATGTCTGTCACCGACAACCATAGCTCCTGTGTCTACTGTCTTGGCTCTCTCCATCTACAAGAAGACTGTTCTGTCATTCTTTTAGTGGAAGGGTCATGACAGACGCAGGAAGCTGATGGATAGAGGTCTTTTGAAGCCTGCCTTCCAAGAGGCGCTTGACAAGTCGGACCAGGCTTCTAAGTCTCGAAGGGGTCGAAGACATCGGAGCCCATGTCATCGGCTCTGAGTTCTTCACTTAAAGTTCGTTCACCGGTTCCACAGGCTTCGGGGCCGAGTGTCGAACTTCTTACTGTGACCGAGCCTCGAGTCTTGGAACCGGTGTCGGAGCTTCCACCTCCTGCTATATTGAGGTCGGTACCGTCCTCGGTTCCTTCGACCCGTTTTTCCAGGCCCCTCTCCGACACCGACGTAGATCGTGTGGTGCAGAAGTTAATGGAGAACACGGCCCTGTCCAAGCTCATTTCAGTCTCCTCCCAATTGGTGTCGAGACTCGAAGGCCTTCCCTTATCTCCATCTGATTCTCCTCCGAGGCCTACTCAGCTTTCAGAGCCAGGAGATGTTGATCTGATGATAGTGGAGCCCTTGGTGCCGGAACAGTCCCTTCCTCGGTCGGCACCATTGACCTCGACTCCATCGGAACCGTTAGCGGACTCGCGGAGCCGACTATCTATCCTTGGCTCCGGGACCGAGAGTCGAACTGATTTTTCGGTGCTGACTCTCCCCCTCGGTGCCTCGGCACAGATCACTTCGGCTCCATCCTCGGGGTCGATGCCCTTGGCCTCCGCGTCGGAGATACTTCTGCGTTCTTCGGAACCGGGGGACTCCTCGGCTCGGGGTCCGGGGGCCTTTGACCTCATGAGGAAGTTATTGTCTTCTCAGACAACCACGTCAATGGAAGCAACTTCTCCCTCCCGTATAGGTCTGTTGTCTACTTCTGCACCCACGACTACCCATAAGCATAGAGCACCAGTGTCTCAGCCATTCCCAGAGGGAGCCCCTTCTTCCTCGGAGGCCTCATCGGATGCTCCTCCCGATGACGTTCCGAGGAAACAGTTGTGCAAGAGGAGGCACTTAGATTCTCCACAAGAATCTTTAACATCGGATACTGATTTAGATGAGTCAGAAGGGTCCCCAAAATCACCCTCAGAGGATGTCTCCTTTGCTGACATCCTGGAGATCCTGAAGCAGAGAGGTGATTGGCAGGCCCTACCCCCTTCTGAGGATGAGTCTGTTCTGCTGAAGGCATTTGGTGCTCGCCCTTCCTCCTCCTGGGTCACTCCGCCCTTGACGAAGTTGATGGAGTTAATTGCTCAAGGGCGAGGGAGGCACCTGATACAGTGGTGCCACTTCCCAGGAAAGCTAACAAATACATAACTGCCCCTCAGGACAAGTCATAAACAAATACACTAAAAGGGACAATTCCAGCACCAATTCTAGTCTCTCTAAGTTCTCCTCCTCCTGAATAGTAGACTCTGGATCCCAAGGCAAGTGGTGGCTGCATTGCCCTCTGTCTTGTTTTCTGGATACATAGGAAGGCCAGCCTCTTCTATGCCATCGTTATCCATTTACAAGCTGCATCCTGTCAGTGAACCTGTACTGAGGGTAGCTGTCCTAGGTTCTTGTTTGACAGATTGATTTGTTTTACATCCAGCTTTTGCTCAACAGGGCTGTCCCAGGTAACCCAAGCTGGGGAACTGGACAGTGGCCAGCCAGTAGCTTATTGACCCAGTGCTGTTGGGCTTTATGGTGGGCGCACACTGGCCAATAGAGGCACATACACTCGTCGTTAGCATGGCTCTATGGTGTAGGTCGTGGTAGTGTAACCAGTGTTATGTAAATGAAAAAGGCGCTGGCAGTATTCAAAGAGGGTGATGAATATTGCCTGCTGCACCACACATTATGGATTTTATGTGGGCAAGATGAAACAGTTTCTAGGCAAGGATTTATGAGCATGTATATAATAATAGAAAGGGAACTTGAAAAGTGCTCTGAGCAAACATGTTTTATATTAAGGTGGTCTTAAAAAAAATTGATGTCCTTCATGTTTCACTGTTGCAGTCATCACATTAGGGTTATCTGCTTGCAGTAGCCTTCAGTCGGCCTGATTATCAAAGTCTTGGGTCCTGCGTTGGTTGCTGTCTCATCTTCTGTGACGTCAGGTAGTTAGGGGTATAAAGCATGCAGCTGACACAATTACATCAGTCTTTCTTGCCCTGCGGTGCCTGAAGCAGAAGCAGTTTGCAAGTGCCGGTCGGCCGACTCCTGCAATTTTCGTTTTCGAGTTTCAGAACCGAAGTCTTCAACTAAAGCTAAGTACCCCATTAGGGAAACTTTTTCTTGCTCTAAACTGATGTCAGTAAAGGTCAATAATTGTATTTCTTGTGGAAAACAAATACCTCACAAAGATTTTCATTCGTACTGTATTCCTTGCCTAGGCCCTGACCATGATGTATCTGTCGCTGTCAGTTTTGTGCCTTATTTAAGCAACAAACTATTCGTCGTTGGTATATTTGCACTTCTAAATATTTTGGTACTCGGTTCAATTATCCAGATATGTCCGGTAAGCCATCCGACTACCGACATTCTGAAAAAAAATGCAAAGATAAAGACAGAGACAGGCCTCCTAGGTCCAAAGCTGCCGCTGATGCTTCTCCTAAGCCAGTCGCCAGATCGCCGGTACTCAGGTGCTTTCCCAGCCCCTGATACCTGCTACTTCAGATTCGCAGGCCTGTACTGAGACCCATTCAGAGTCCGGTATGCTGCGAGATGCTCCAACTGTGGAACCTGCAGATGTCTCTACCTTGGATAGGTCCAGAGCCACTGTGCAGGCACCGGCTTCTGAGGATGTATTCAGGCCTACTGACTTGCATATTAAACCGATGCCATCTTCTTCTTCAAGGCCTAATACCCGAACCTTGCCTAGAAAACCGACGCCCAGGCAAGCAAAGTTCTTCATTAGCACTCTTTAAGAAAAATCTTGATGAGCGGATGGGAAATAGGAAATACACCCCGGGGATCACTTCTGTGTCTCTGCTCGACAGTGGCACAGGAAAATAACTTTCTTGGGTGGTGTAAGCCAGGGAACCTTGTTGGCTAGACTTATGTAGGCCCTTGGGCCGATAGCCTAGTACCTACCTATGGTCAGGCCTCTATGCCTAAAAAAACAAGTAGTCAACCTTCCCCCTCTAAGAGACCTAGGACTGAATTTGCTTATGATACTTCTGACCAGGATTCTGAAATTTCTGTTTCCACTGATGACCAGGATTTACCCTTATCTAGCTATGAGGATTCTGATGCAGAGGACTCTATTCCCTCTGCCCCCCCCCCCCAGATAATTTCTCTTTTGGTGAAACCCTGCATACTCTTAGGGAGCACTTTCACTGGGAAAGCCAGAATTGCTCTGATTCTAAAAAGAGGCTTTGGGATTTCTTACTCCTGCCCCAATACAGGTCTTTAGCTATCCATCCTGTACTAGACATTGTTGATGATGCCTTTTCGGAATCTAGCTTGGCCCCTGACTCCTTACTTCCTGCTCCCAGAAAACCGATGGATAGTACAGGGTTCCTGACTCTCACAAGTTCCTTTTTAAAAATCCTACTGCGGATCCTGAGATGATTTCACAGGGACCCAAGGGCATTAAGGCTACTACTGCCAAAAATCCTCCCCCCTCTGATAGAGACTCCAGGGCGCTGGATAGATGGGGTAAGAAGGTATACACTTCTGCAACTTTGGCCATTAAGGACTTAAACTGCCAGTTTCATATGTTAAAGTATCAGCAGCATATTATTGGATTGCTTAAACAGAAAATTATGTTGATTCCTGACTGTGCTGAAAATAAGGATTTACAGGATTTAACGCATTCTGCTGAACAGGTTGGAAAGCATACTTTGCAATGTGGTTTTGATTCACTAGAGGTATCTTGCAGGGCTGCTGTCACTGGGTCTTTACTTAGAAGGCATGCTTGTCTTAAGGAGCAATCTTTGCCAGATCATGTTAAAGCTAAATTGCTGGATGCTCCCTTAAGTCAGGACCGCCTGTTTGGCAAGAAAGCAGAAGTTGTTCTTAAAAAGATGGAGGAAAAAGTAAATCTATGCAAACTGTTAAAGATTTCGTACAAGTACAGACTCCAGGATTTAGTAGGCATTGGCCCTGTAAGAATTGGTCTTTTCCTGCCTCTTCCAGGCCTTCTCAGTCCAAACCCAGAACCAGCAGAACACCCAGGCTTCAGTCCCGAGTGCAGCACAGGACTAAGCAGTGGAGGGCTCCCACTTCCAAATCGGGGAGTAGTAAGACCCCCCCCCCCCCATGGTAAACTGTCTCAATAACTTAACTTTAAAACTTCCAAGCACTTCTCAACTGACTGCTCCTTTAGGGGGAAAGATTGCTCTGCAGGCAAAAAACTGGGAACTCATTACCCAGGACAAATGGGTTTTAAATATAGTTTCCCAAGGATACAGATTTCACTTCCACACATTACCAACCCCAAACGGTTGTCCAGATCTACCCCCAAATCAGTGGGCAGAGGCTCAAAAGCAAGTACACTCTCTCTTAAGCATAAAGGCTATTCAAGCTGTACCAGAAGAGGAAAAGGGACAAGGTTTCTACTCAAGACGTTTCCTGGTACCCAGAAAAGACAACTCATGGCATTCTATCCTGGACCTTTCTATCTTAAACACCTTTTTGGTGATTCCAAAATTCAAGATGCTAACTCTTCACCAGTTACTTCCTATGCTAGGCAAAGATGCCTAGTTGGCAACACTAGATTTAAAGAAAGCCTACCTGCACATCCCAATCAGGGAATCTTGCAGAGGATACCTAAGCTTCAAAGCACGCTACATGCACTATCAATTCTCTGTACTGCCCTTTGTGAATACCCTGGGCGCAGTAGATAAGCCAAAGTGCCTAGCTCCAGTCATTGCATTTTGCAGGCAAAGAAATATTCAAATATACCCATACCTGGATGATTGTCTAATTCAGGCAGAAAGCCGGGACATACTTTTGAATCATCTGGCATTTGTAGAAAAGGTGCTAACTTGTCTGGGGTACACCATAAACAAAAAGAAATCACATCTGTTACCCTGTCAACAAATTATATTCCTGGGAGCAAGCTTGAACACAACTTCCCAGATGGCTTTCCTCACACCAGAGAAACAAATTAATTTCACAACTTGCTTCAAACTAATGGCCACAAAAACCCTGCTATTTGCAAGGCAAATGCTGCAATCCTTGCCTTGGGGTTCATGGCCTCCTGCATTCTACTAAATCCATATGCAAGACTGCATATCTGGAAACTACAATGGTATCTAAAAAGCCTATGGTTCCAACATTCTCAGTATATAGAAGCAATGATTCCCATCATACCTTGCGTATGGTTAGAGTTCCTTTGGTGGGCAGAGGCCTGCCACCAAAACAAGGGACTACCATTCACTCTACCCCTGCTGCCCAAACCCTAACAATAGACGCATCAGACTATGCATGGGAGGGCTCACCTAGCAGGGAAGTGCATTCAGGGCAAATGGAACCCAAGTCAAATGCACCTGCATATCAATCAAAAAGAAATGTTAGCTGTAGAGAATGCTCTGACAGCCTTCAAGGACCACATTCTTCCAGGACAATTAATGGTGAAGACTGACAACACCACTCTTATGTGGTACATAAAAAAGCAGGGGGGGGTACCCATTCTTATCCCCTCTCAGACTAGCCATGGCTCTCTAGAAAACAGCCTTGAGCTACCAAGTGCATGTACAGGCCCAGTTCCTGCCAGGAAAATTAAATGCACTGGCAGATGAACTAATCAAAAATCTCATGGACCCACACGAGTGAAAACTGGAACCAAAGACTTGCAACATGTTGATAAACAAATGGGGGAGCCCAGATATAGACCTGTTTGCCTCCCCCCAGAACTACCAATTGGACAAGTTCTGCACAAGAACTTCCCACAAACAAGCTTGGAAAGTGGATTCTCTGTCCTTCAGCTGGAAAAATATATCATTTTATGCCTTTCCTCCTCTGCCTCTCCTCTCCAAAGTACTACTAAAGATCAAACAGGACAAACCAAGGACAATACTGATTGCACCAGACTGGCCACGCCAACACTGGTACCCCCTCTTGCACAGTTTGTCACTGCTGGCTCCATGGCACCTGCCTCAGGCCCCTACCCTGCTGTCTAAGCAGGAGAGCCAGATTCTGCACCCTCAGCTTCAAACCCTGAACCTGGCAGCCTGGCTAATTATCTAATCTCTCCATTACCATCCCTCAGTAAACAAGTGTTGGATGTCATTTTGGAGGCAAGGAAGCCTAGTACTAGAAAATCTTATGATGAAAAATGGAAAAGATTCCGTGCCTGGAACCAAACTCAAGGGATGGGCACAGCAGCACCCAATTTACCTCAGATTATTCAATACTTAACTGAGATGCTTCACAAGGGCCTTTCTTTTTCCTCCATCAAAATTCACGCCTCAGCAATTTCAGCTCATTACAACACAGAACCACCCCTCTTCTCTCATCCACTGCTGAAGCAGTTCCTCAGAGAGGCCAAAAACTTAAGACCACCCAGGAGAGCCCCAACTCCAGCCTGGGACCTTAACTTTGTATTGGATCTTCCTCCTTTTGAGCCAGCTGCAAGTGCAGAGTTAAAATTCCTTTCTTGGAAAACAGCATTCCTTTTAGCAATCACTCCAGCAAGAAGGGTATCGGAGTTACAGGCCTTATGGCAGTGGAGCCTTTCATCATATTTCATGCGGACAGAGTGTCCCTCAGGACCAATCCCTCCTTCATGCTCAAGGTGGTATCCAGTGTGGCTCTTAATCAGTCCATTCATTTGCCAACCTTCTTTTCTAATCCACAGAGCAAAGGGGAATGGATACTGCACTACTTAGATGTGCACAGACAACTTAGATTTTACTTGGACAGGACGAAACCTCAAAGGAAATCTGAACAACTGCTGGTGGCATTTGCTGCAGGGGCAGAGGGGAAGGCTATTTCAAAGCAAACCATTTCTAAATGGATAGGCTATTGCATTCATTTCTGCTATAAGCACCATGGAAAACCTATCCCACAGGGGATTAGACCCCATTCAACCAGGGCTGCATCTACCTGTAAAGCCTTTCTCAGAGTTGTCCCTACCAGGGACATCCTAGAAGCTGCTGCCTGGAGTTCTGTACATACTTTCACCAAGCATTGTCATTTACCAATTTTCTCTAAATCCAGAGCTGGCTTTGCCACTGCAGTCTTGCAGGGCCTTATAGCTGGTCCTAATACTATCTAAATTCCTCCTCCCATCCTTAGCTTTGGGAATCTACCCAAATGTGATGACTGCAACAGTGAAACACGAACATAGTACAGATGTTCATAGTGTTACACTGCTGCAGTCATTACACTCGGGTTATCCTGCCGTCAGGCGGTTCCCCAGTCTGCCTGAGTTCCAAAGTCTTGGTCCGGCGTCGGTTGCTGTCGCCTCCTCCCTGACGTCAGTGCGACAGGGGTATATAAGATACAGCTGACACCATTTTCTTCAGTCTTTCTTGCCATGCGGTGCCCGAAGCAGAAGCAGTTCGCAAGTGCCAGTCGGCCGACTCCTGAGATTTTCATTCCGAATCCAGAATCGAAGTCTTCTAAAAAAGCTAAGTACCCCGTTGGGGAAACTTTTTCTTGCCTCAGACCGATGTCAGTAAAAGTTAATAACTGTATTTCTTGTGGGAAGCAAATACCTCATAAGGATTTCCACTCCTATTGTATTCCATGCCTAGGCCCTGACCACGACATCACTGGTTGTCAGTTTTGTGCTAGGTTTAACAAGCGCACTATTAACCGTCGGTTTGATTTTGCCCGACATTATTTTCACAGAAAATTCAATTACACCATGCCGTCAGAACTTCTGACGACCGCAATGCATAAAAAGCGCAAGGACAGGCATCCGAGGCCTCTTGTAGGCCGGTCGCCGGTTTTCAGCAAGGCGCCTACGCAGCCGCTTCCACAGAACCACAGACTGCCTCCGACTCCCACGTAGAGCTGGCTGGGCCTTTGGACAAACTAGGTTTTCAGCTTTCCGATCCTAACCCTACAGAGGGAACCAAAGTAGCTGAGCAATCCACAGCTACAGAGGGTGTTTTCAGACCTACCCAGTTAACCATTAAACCCTCTACTAAGTCTAAGCCCCCCTTAAAAGCAAAGAAACGGACACAACTCTCTCCAGGACAAAATGGCTGAGGACCTAATCACCCTAATCAGGGGGTCCCATCCCCCTCCTGATAAAAGGCCCAGACAGGATGCAGACTATGAATCTTCCGACCAGGTGTCCATTTCCTCAGACTCTTCCTCTGACCTAGGATATTCTTTACCCCCTTATGAGGATTCTGATGCTGAGGAATCAATTCCATCAGCCTCTCCGCCTGAGGATTACTCCTTTGGGGAGACCTTACATACAATGAGGGAACATTTCCATTGGGAAGGCCAGGATTACTCAGAATCCAAGAAAAGGCTCAGAGACTTCCTTTTATTGCCTCAACACAGACCCCTTGCTATCCCGCCAGTTTTAGATATTGTGGATGATGTGTACACTGAATCCAGTTTAAACCCTGACTCCTTACCCCCAGCCCCAGTTAAACCTGATAGATATTACAGAGTCCCTGACTCTCACAAATTTCTGTACAAAAGCCCTGTTGAAGACCCTGAAACTATTTCTCAGGGACCCAAAGGGATTAAGGCTTCATCAGCAAAAAACCCAGTTCCCTCTGACAGAGACTCCAGAGCATTAGACAGATGGTGAAAGAAGGTATATACGTCTGCAACTTTAGCAATGACAGCCTTGAATTGCCAGTTTCAAAAGCTAAAATATCAGCAATTTCTGATGCCTCAGTTGAAACAAAAGATGCTTCCAGATTCAGATCCTCCTAATTTTAAAGAAATGCAGGATTTATTGCATGCTGCTGAACAAGTGGGAAAACATACTTTGCGATGTGAGTTTGATTCCTTAGAGGCCTCCTGTAGAGCAGCAGTTACAGGCTTGCATTAGAAGGCATGCTTGGTTAAAAGAACATACGTTGCCAGATCATGTTAAGGTCAAATTATTGGATGCACCTTTGCAGCGGGATGTGCTGTTTGGAGTTGAGGCTAAGCAGGTATTAAAGAAGATGTTACAGGTTCAGCCTCCTCGTTTTAGTAGAAATTGACCAACAAAGAATTGGTCCTTTCCAGTCACAGATAGACCTCAAAGGGGCAGATACAGACGTCCAAGAGGTAGAGGTCAGACACAAGGCCCTTACAGGCCTCGACAATGGGGTACACCAGGCCACAAAGAAGGAGAAGACAGGCCTCAATCTTATAAAAAGCAGCCTCAGTGACTTTCCACTGCAGCTGCCAAACAGCTCTCTCTTGGCAGCCCCCCTTAGGAGGAAAACTGGCACTTTTCTATCACAACTGGCATTGCATCACCACAGACAAATGGGTTCTCAACATTGTATCTCAAGGTTACAGGTTCCACTTTCACACTCTGCCAAGATTAAAAGAAATGCCAAATCTGCCACCAAATCAATGGGCAGAGGCTCAAAAACAAATTACAGCACTCATGGACATGAGAGCTATTCAAAAGGTAACACCACAGGAACAAGGACAAGGATTTTACTCAAGACTCTTCCTGGTTCCATGAAAGGACAAAGCCTGGAGACCCATTCTGGACCTTTCTTCACTAAACACTAACCTGGATGTTCCGAAATTCAAGATGTTGACACTACAGCAGCTTCTTCCCATGCTGGGCAAGAAAGCTTGGCTCGTGACTTTGGACCTCAAAGAGGCATACCTGCATGTCCCTATCAGACAAAACTGCAGAAGATACCTCAGATTTCTATCTGGTTCAATGCACTATCAATTCTCTGCACTGCCCTTTGGCTTATCTACTGCGCCTAGGGTCTTCACAAAGTGCCTGGCACCAGTAATTGCATTTTGCAGGCAAAACGGAATTCAAATTTATCCATACCTGGACGACTGCCTGATTCAAGCAGAGAGCAAGGACATTCTACTAAAGCATCTGGCGTACGTAAAAAAAGTTATTAATTGCCTGGGGTACACAGTAAACGAAAAGAAATCAAAACTAGTGCCCTCACAACAGATAATATTCCTGGGTGCCAGCTTGAACACAGTGGCCGAGATGGCTTATCTCACGCCAGACAAGCAAGGACAACTGACTCAGTATTTTCATTTAATGGCAACAAAGACCCAACTCCCTGCAAGAAAAATTCTGCAGGCCTTGGGCTACATGGCATCTTGCATACTACTAATTCCATACGCCAGACTGCATATGAGGAAACTACAATGGTACCTAAAGAGTGTATGGTCTCAACACTGTAAAAGTTTGGAAACAGTTATACCACTAATTCCTTGCCTACAACAGGAGTTTCGATGGTGGACACAAGCTTGTCACCTCAACAAGGGACAGCCTTTCACTCAACCCACAGCCAGGCAAACACTGACAACAGATGCATCGGATTACGCCTGGGGAGCACACATGGCAGGAAAATGTATACAGGGCGAGTGGCCCACAGAGCAAAGACATCTCCACATCAGTCAAAAAGGGATGCTAGCTGTACAAAATGCTATTATAGCTATTATAGCTTTCAAGGATCTGCTGCATCCAGGACAATTACTACTAAAGACAGACAACACCACAGTTATGTGGTACATAAGCAAGGGGGCACATACTCTTACCCCCTCTGCAGACAAGCCATGACCTTGTGGAATACAGCTGTAAGCTACCAAGTTCATCTGCAAGCACAATTCCTGCCAGGAGAGAAAAACACACTGGCAGACGACCTAAGCAGAAACATCATGGACCCCCACGAATGGGAATTGAACCCACAAATATTCATAACGATAACACAAAAATGGTGGAGCCCAGACATAGATCTGTTTGCTTCCCCAAGGAACTGTCAATTACAGAAATTCTGCACAAGGAGCTACCATCCACAAGCATGGAAAATGTATGCCCTCTCATTCAGCTGGAGAAAACTACAAGTATACGCTTTCCCTCCTTTACCTCTCCTTCCAAAGGTACTCATAAAAGCCAGGCAGGAAGAGACAAAGATGATCCTGATTGCACCAGACTGGCTACGCCAACACTGGTACCCAATCTTAAAAAACTTAGCACAAGAACCACCCTGGATTTTGCCTCATATCCCACAGTTGCTGACTCAGCACAACAATCAGATACTTCACAGCCAGCTAAAGACCTTAAATCTAGCTGCATGGAAAATTCCTTCGTCAAGCAAGCAGTGCCTCTCTCCAAAGGTGTTATGGATGTCTTCCTGGAGGCCAGAAGGCCTAGTACCAGGAAAGCATACTCTGATAAATGGAAGAGATTCTGTGCCTGGAACCAAGCACACAGCCTGGACCCTCTTGTCCCAAACATTCCTCAGATACTTCAATACTTAACTGAGATGCTGGACAAGGGCCTCTCCTTTTCATCCGTCAAGATCCACGCCTCAGCTATTTCTGCTCATTACAACACAGATCCACCAATTTTTTCTAATCCTTTGCTCAAACAGTACCCCGGTGGGGCTAAAAACATAAGACCGCCCTGTAGAGCACCTACACCAACTTGGGACCTCAACTTTGTTTTGGCAAAATTAACTTTACCTCCTTTTGAGCCAGCTAACACAGCAGAATTAAAATACATCTCTTGGAAAACTGCTCTGCTACTGGCAATAACATCAGCACGAAGAGTTTCAGAATTGCAGGCACTAATGGCAGTGGAACCTTTCCTCATCTTCCACCAGGACAGGGTGTCTTTAAGAACTAACCCTACGTTTATGCCAAAGGTGGTATCAAGTGTGGCTCTAAACCAAACTGTTCACTTGCCAACTTTTTATCCAAAACCACAGAACAAAGGGGAGAGACTATTACATTCTTTGGACATTCACAGACAGTTACGCTTCTACTTGGACAAAACCAAAGCTTTCAGAAAATCTGAGCAATTATTGGTAGCATACGCTGCAGGAGCACAGGGAAAAGTCATTTCAAAGCAGACTGTTTCAAAATGGATAGGACACTGTATACGTTTCTGCTACACCCACCATGGGAAACCTGTACCTAGCAGCATTAGATCTCACTCCACCAGGGC
This sequence comes from Protopterus annectens, assembly GCF_019279795.1. Taxonomy (NCBI): domain Eukaryota; kingdom Metazoa; phylum Chordata; order Ceratodontiformes; family Protopteridae; genus Protopterus; species Protopterus annectens. The sequence continues at coordinate 448,163,821 of NC_056744.1, read as the reverse complement.
AACAGCCACTTCAACTGCCTACCTCAGAGGAGTACCTACCAAGGATATTTTGGAAGCAGCAACATGGAGTTCTGTGCATACCTTCACCAAACATTACCATTTGCCTTTATACTCCAAATCCAGAGCTGGCTTCACCACTGCTGTACTGCAGGGCCTTATAGCCACCCCTAATGCCTTATAGATTCAGCTTCCCTACCTCAGCTTTGGGATTCCACCCAAGTGTAATGACTGCAGCAGTGTAACATGATGAACATAGTACAGTTTTGTACCTACCATAAATGTAGATGTTTGAGTGTAAACACTGCTGCAGTCCAGGTTACCCTCCCTCCTTCCCCTCTTACTTTCTGGTACTCACCTAGGTCATCTACACTTTATTACCTATGGGGAGTATTTGCTGGTAACTAAAAATGGTTGTTTGCTTTTCCTTTGTAGATTTTACTAGCAATTTGAATTGCCTACCTATTTGGGGGCACCTGAGATCTGGGGCAAGAAAAACTGAAGAAAATGGCACCGGCTGGATCTTATATACCCCTGTCGCACTGACGTCAGGGAGGAGGCGACAGCAACCGACACCGAACCAAGACTTTGGAACTCAGGCCGACTGGGGAACCACCTGACGGCCAAGTGCAATGACTGCAGCAGTGTTTACACTCGAACATCTACATTTATGGTAGGTACAAAACTGTACTTTTTGTACACTTACCATAAATGTAGATGTTCAAGTGTATTCACGGTTGCAGTCATGGTTACCCTCCCTCCAGCCCCCTGACTTCTTTTGACTATACCTCTACTCTCCTTTACTATGCTTAAAAGCTTTTTGGTGTATTTGCTTTTTGTTGGAGGTATAACCTTGCATATATATATTTAATTGCTTCCCATTAGGGGGGCATCTGACATCTGGGGCAAGAAAAACTGATGTAATGGCGTTGGCTGCATGCTTTAGACCCCTGACTACCTGACATCATGGAAGATGAGAGTAACCGACGCAGGACCCAAGACTTTGATAATCAGGCCGACTAAGGGCTACTGCAAGCAGATAACCCTAATGTGATGACTGCAACAGTGAATACACTCAACAGCTACATTTATGGTAAGTGTACACAACTGTACTTCTTTCGTAGAGGAGAAAGTTATTTTGGAGAAAAGGGGTCGCAGCTGGAAATTCAAAATAGATGCTAAGGGCTAGTGTGAATGAAAATATTAATATTAATTGTGTGTTAAAATGAGAGCTGTCAATTTACCTGAATTTATTATTTTTTTATTACTGTTTTATTGTGGCAATTCCATTTGTGAACCTTTCCTTTAAGAACTTAGCACCAGTTTTACTTTACTGTAGATTCCAAGCTCAAAACAAGTGGTTCTGCAGCAGTTCATCTCTTTTGCCTTTTCTCTTGTGTGCTACACAGACAGAACTCAGTCTCTTAAGGAATGCTCTACATCATTCTCTTTTTAACATTGGAGTTCAGAAACAAATAATTCACTTGCCTACCTTTTACTCTTGAATGAAAACACTGGAGCTGCCAATGCTCATTCAGTATGTAGTGGTCTCTCTCACTCTGTACTTAATTCCACTGTGCAAAAACAAGCACAAACCACCAACCTGACCATCCTAAGAGACACTATCCCTGAGGCACGACAGAGAAAATCCTGTCCAACAAATGTCTGAAGTTTAAATTCATTAATGGCCAATAAGAATAGGTTCATAGGTAGGTACTAGGCTGTCTGCCCGAAGGCATTTATAAGCCTAGCCAGAATGTGTTTGCTTTCGCTGCCCATTAGATTAGTTCCCTGAGCCTCTGTCCAGCAGAGCCATTGAAGTGATCTCTGGGGTAAAATTTGTTTCCCATCCACTCGTTAAGGTTTTTCTTGAAGAGGGTTAGCGAGGAGCTCTGCCTAATATAGATTGGAATCTTGTTCCAGAGCATGGAAATTCTCTGGGACAGGAATCTATCCCCCCAGCATCTCCTATTTATTGTTGTGGTGAGGTTTAGATCCCTGGAGCGTGTGGCTCGAGGGGATATGGTTTTCTTTAGGTGGAGCATGTCCATCAATTCTGAGTTGGACATGGTCTTGTATGTCGGGCAGAGATCACCTCTGAGTAGGCGGTATGCAACCAAGTACAGCTGGAGTTTCTTCAGTCAAGCTGCATAGGGCATCTGCTTGAGGCCAGTGATCCTCTTGGTGAGGTACTTCTGTGGTCTTTTCAATTGTTGCAGGTGTCTTGTAAGGTACATCCCAAATGAGGCATTGTACTCTATGATGGGTCTGATGAGTGATGCATAGAGGGGCCCAATGACCTCTTTCAATCTGGATGCAAACCCTTTTGTGATTAGGTGGGCTGCATAGGGATTTTCTAACCACTTTGGCAATGTGATTATCAAAGGAGAGGTTACTATCTACTTAGGTCCCTAGATCCCTTATTACTTCTTCTGTATTTAGGGGACTACCACCTATGTGATAGTTTGTGGGTACTTTGTTTTTTCCAAAGGGGATGACTATGCACTTTTTGGCATTTAGCTTGAGGCCATGGTTTTGACACCAGGTATCTGTCTCAGTGAGACCCTTTTGGAGGATGTCTTTGTCAGCTGGAGAGTCAATTATAGCCCCTAGTTTGCAGTTGTCTGCGAACTTGGTCAGCCATAGCCCTCCTGTGCTTGCCTCTACCTCTGAGAAGTATATGCCGAACAGGAGGGGTCCTAGGACTGAGCCCTGGGGAACACCACTTGTCCAATATAGTCTTCAGAAAGTGAATGAAAGCATCTATGACTCTCTCAGATGAGGCAGGGAGACGTTCACGTACAAAATTACTTTATTTTTTTGAGGTTCCATGAATGGCAAAATCTCTCTTACAGGAAGACTAGAACATATCATATTTTCTGGTAAATTTATGAGTGATCTATGCTGGGTAAGAGAACTACTTTCTGAGGGATATGAAAGAAACTGTAGAGGGATATCATTTTGTGTTCATGATTGAGAGAAGGCGTTTGCCTGCCACAGAAAACAGACACCATATCAATCTGATACTGCTAGGCTGATTTGTGTTTTCTTTACTGTCAGAATGTGGGACTCTATTGAGAGGATATAACTTGTGCCTGGCATTGATATTGGGCACCATTAAGTTGTCTGTCTGGCTGATCAAAGTGCAGGTTATTTATGTTCAGTCATTCAATAAAACTAGAATTGTGTATACATTTCTTTTAAGATGACTTTATTTTTTATTTTGACTTGTTAACCGGGCTGTCCTCTAAGCAGAACCCACTTTTAATGGAGACCTGAAAGATGAGATCCAGGGCAAAATAATCATGCAGCAAAATACAAAACAAAAATTGAGTTTAGTCCAACATATGGGCAAATATCTAACACTTGGAGCCATCTGAGTATCAGAGTAGCAATGTAAATTATATTGAAGTACACTGATGGGGTAAGAGTATGTATATTTGAAATTGCAGTGATCACTTTGATTAAAGTAGATATCAAGTGCCATAAATGAAGAAAAGTATAATATTTACATTACCAGCAAGAACAACCATTTAAATTGTGTTGTAGTGAAAGGGGGATGAGAGAGTAAACACTGATTGGAATAGAACTGGAGCAGGAGAGCAAACGGGAGGGTGATTCTTTCAGTACAACCCTGTTGTGAAGAGATAACCAACCCAGATATGATCTATTCTTTTGATCTGCATTGTTCGAGTTTGGACATTTTTTAACAAATACAGGGAGTAGCACCATTGGCAATGATATTTAAACTAAGTGGTGTTGATTGGTAATTGTTTCAGAAAGATTAGAGGAGCTGAAAAAATAGAGGATCATATGATATGATATCTTTCCATCTGTTACTCAACAAATAGGTCTTGCACCATGTCTCAGATCTAGCTCCTGCCACTTCCAAGCTTTAGATCCTGTGCTTATGGCCCCTCCCCTACCTTTAATCCCTGTGAGAAGAGTGAACTACCTTAGATTTTTGCCACCTGAAGAGCTTGAATGTCTCTTGGTGCTCAGGAGAATTTTGATGAAATAATTAGAACATTTTCTCAATCAGTAACCTTTTACCTCCGATTTTCAACTATTGTCCCTCCTCCTTGGCTTTCCCCCGCTCTTCATTTGGAGTTTTCGAGTAAAAATAGTAAATTGTACTTTGCTGTTATGTTTCTTGTGTATCATTCAATATTAATATTTATAGTTTTGTCCTTTCCCTCCTTTGTTTTTTGTTTTTTTTAAATTGTGGTCAGGATGTTAGATACGCCATCCAGCTTTAAGAAGTGTATTGCTTATTCTTACAAGTTACTGAACTCAGATGCACATGAGAAATGTGTTTATTGCTTGGTGCCTTCTCGTTTAGACATGGCATGTACATTTTGTGAGACCTTCGGACAAAGTGCCATAGTTGAGAAAAGGAATAAATGTATTTTAGAGTCTCATATAGCCTATCCCAGGAGAAAAGTTCTCTTCAACTTTGGGGAAGTCTGTGGCTGCTGCTCCTTCACTTTAAGAAGGTAGACAAGTCCAGAGAGAAACAAAAAGAGACAGAGAAAGACAAATCTAAAATTTTCAAGAAGAGCTCTACAAATCTGAAACCCTTGTCAGCTCTAGATCCTCCAGCAAAGATATCTAAGCCTTTGGAGCCAGTACTCTTTTCAGTTGTGATAGCTATTGGATCCAGAACACCACCTAGTTTTTCACTGGAGCCTGTTATACCTAGGCTATGGTTTCTTATTTTACAAGATAGACTGTCCATCTAGGCCTCCATCTGCTTCTTCCATGAAATCAGAAAAGTCCTCTCATAGCCTCACCAGAGCTGTCATAGGATGATGAGATGTTTCCTTTGGACCCAGAACTAGTTGGGGTACTACTGATGCCTACAACTGACAGATCCAGAAGGAATATCTCTTCCCCTTTATCTTTAATATCTCCTCATCTGACCCATCTTCTTGGATCAGAGCTTTTTGATCCAACCCTGGCCCAAGGTAGGTCTGTGTCAAGGTTAGACTCTTCCTTGACACCAATAAGCTCTCTAATAAAGTTGACTGGCACAGTCAAAAACTGTCAGAGTCTCAGAGCTAGTCTGCTGCTGATGCTGACTCCGGCAGGATGTGATTGGATCCACTCCAAGGTCTTCGGATCATTCCTTCCCTTAAGGGCATCGGAGCTTGATAGTTTAGCTCCAGCATCAGCCTCGGATCCCAGTCAGACAGCTTCCAGGGTGGTCATCTTCAGGAGTTTCAACGCCTGCAACAGGTTCAACCGGATCTGTCTCATCCTCTGCATTCAAGACTTTCAAGAGAATACTCTCTCAGCCTAGAGAGAGCTCTACCCTCTCAAAGCTGGATCCAGCCCATTACCCAAAGGATTTCCCAGGGTCCAAAAATTACTCTTCTGATCCAATGAACACAGTTTCTGAAAGCTTTAAGCCTCCTCTCTCTATAGAGACTATATCAGGTTCCAAGTCAGCTTCTGAACCTCTCACAATAGAAGTTCACCATAAACGTAAGTATAACAGGAGGCACTTAGATTCCCCAAGGAACCCCCTAACTACCTACACTGATTTTGGTGATGGAGAGTGTTCCCCTAGATAGCCCCTTGAGGATGTCTCATTCAGAAAGATTCTCAAACTTCTTAGGCAGAAAAGGGGCTAGTCTTCCCAAGAAGAGTTTTCTCTGGAGGAATCAATATGCCTCTTTTGTTTCTGGCCCCTCTACTTCTAGGGTAGTCCCCCCCACCAAAGAGATGATAGCCCTGATCTCATCCCAGGCATGGAAAGAACCAGACATGGCTGAACCTATTCTCAAGAAGCCCAATACATTTTTGGTAGCTCCTAAAGATACACCCCATTGGACAAAGGGTTCTGCAGTAGATTCCATGGTAGTGTTGGCAGCCACTGAGAGCACTTAATTATCTGGAACACATTAATCACTTTCAGAGATATTTGATACAGGCGGTTGACAAATTGCTTCCTGGGACCTTTTCTGCAGATAAAAGGAAAGCTATTTATTCATAGTTGGCTACCTTCCTATCACTTTCCATTGTCTCTATTCAGTTTATTTTTAATGCTGCAGAGGGTGTGTCTAGAGCAGCCTGTGCAAGCATTTCTATTGAAAGGCTCTCCTGAATGTGGATTTGTGATTTTGCAAGACATTTCAAAATGTCCTTCAGCGCCCCTTATGATGGATCAACTTTGGTCCCATAGTTAAAGAAATGATCTCCAGAAGTGAGGACAGCAAATTCCTTTCTGCTGTAGGGATCAGATTCTATAGTCCTCAGAAGACCTTCTGCAGAAATCAGAAAGAATGTGAGAGAATTTATTTTCGGAAATCCTAATGCTTTTCTTCTGACACTTCTGGCGAAAGAGCTCCCCAACGGCAGAAGGGGAAACTCTCATAATGGACTTCACCTAAAAGCCAGAGGTATCCCACAAAACCAAGGCTTCAGGAATCCTTTCTTAGTGAAGCCTTTCCAGCACTCCTGAAAGCAGTCAGGGGGGTGCTTGTCCCTGCCCCCAGCAACCTGGATGTTTATCACTTAAGACAAATGGATGCAGAAGATTCTAACCCGAGGTTCTCATGCCTTTTCATACTCACCCATGATGTCAGAAGAGAATTCCTGATGTTCCACCCTCACAAAGGGAAGTAACAGCTTTAGAAACGAAGAAGCTTCAGTCATGCAAGATGTCTTTCCAGACCAGAAAGGATCCAGAATTTGCACAAGATTCTTTTTAGTGCCAAAGAGAAATGTGGGCAAGACAATTAAGCAAGTTTGTAAAACAAACATAAAATTCTGGATGGTAACGGCTCCGGCCATTCTTCCTTTTATGAGGAAAGATAAATTGATGTGCTCAGTAGATCTTCAGGATAAAACAGTGTAAGAAACTTCTCTGTGTGGAAGATTTTCAGTCCATATATTTCTAGTTAATCACTGTATATTAATCAGATCAGACAGTAGTAGTAGAAGCAGCGAACGTAAACTCGTCAAGTCAAAAAGTAATAATAGAAAATATATATAATTCTACAGCATTACTAAGTATTCGAAAGTAATCCAAGCAAGCCAGGCAGTCTTGTTTCCAGTCAAAAATCCTTTATTAAGTACACAGACAAGCGATCCAAGTAAAACAAAAATAGAGTAATAATTTCCTCACAAGCTTTCTAAATATATATATGTTTTTTATCAGGCATGGGAGTGGTTTATTGTGCTGTAAAACAAAGTGTTATTGGTACACATGTTAAATTCATATCACTCTGCAGAAGCCTTTGACATCACAGAAGGATCAGGACAGAAACATAAGCCACAGCGGCAACCAGAACCGACAGAGAGTTCTACAGGATGAATTACAGGACAACCAGGACCACAGACAATCCAGCTACCAGGAGCAGCAACACCATCACAGAGACCAGTTTCTTCAGGAAGACCAATATCAACAGCATAGACATCAACCACCACACCAATACCAAAGCCAGCACCAGTACCAGAACAAGAACGACGACCACCACCAGAGCCTGTCCCTTACCAGGTCCCCCCATACCACAGCCACAGCGAGGAATACTACTACAACCCACCGAGATTCCAGAAAGCAGAGGAGGAATTCCAGAGGTCTTATACTCTATCCACAAACTCCCAGGGAGACAGGAGAACAAAACACTGGACAGGGGTGAGGAAAATACAATACCTGGGCAATCCCGACTGGAACCCCGACTACAACCCAGGTCCCAGGCTCAGACAGAGAAAGCAGCCACAATAACAGGTACAATAACAACAACAACAGGTACCACAATAACAGGTGCTCCACTTATCTGGAACCACTCTGTTAAAGCACTGACTGAAGAGGAAAAAAGTGTGTTGTCCAAAGGACTTACTTATGTACCAAGCTGCAGGAGCGAGGTTGCTCAAGTACTGATAGACCTTAAAATGTTTGTGAGGAAGCTCAACTTAAGGGTACAGTTTCATGGCAAAAGTAATGACAATGAAAATAAGCCTATTGATGAAACTGTAAAAGGCCTAGCAGCAATTGTCCACCACTACATCAAACACTAGCTGCTTTCGAAGTGAAATGTGAGATAGATATCAGGAAACTGCTTAAAAAACCTCCAAAGAAAAAAATTTTTAACTTAACACAGGGAGAAAGAAAAGCATTGCTTGAGCTAGGCAATGATAAATCCAGGTGTGTAATGAAGGCAGACAAGGGAGGAGGTATACTTGTGACTGATACCACTAGCTACAACCAAAAGATAGAGAACATGCTGGAGGAAAACAGATTTTATGAGTTATTTACCATGGATGACATAAAAAAAGCATATGATTTATGGAACACTAATCTCACCACATTATGGGAAGAAAAACTTATCACTGAAAATCTTTATAATTATTTATGGAGCCCATGCCCACGTTTACCTTACTTTTTTGGAATACCAAAGCCACACAAGAACAGAGAAGACCCACCTTATAGACCGGTGGTAGCAAGTGGAGGTTCCCTTACTGAAGCCACAGCCATTTACCTTGATTACTTGCTGAAACCTCTAGCAGAAAAGAATAAGTCATAAGAGATTCAATGGATTTTCTGAAGAAAATAACATTAAAGTGGAAGCTGACAGTATTTTGGTAACTATTGATGTGGAATCCTTGTACACAGTGCTCCCTCACAATTACTGTATAACAGCGGCTATGGATTCTTTTAAGAAACATAATCAGGGTACACAGGCACAAGTGCAAAAGTTAAGCAAGCTCATTAATCTTGTACTGGACTTCAGTTTCTTTACTTTCAATGGCAAAACACTACAAACAAAAAACTGGTATAGCAATGGGGGCTGCCATGGCTCCCAGCATAGCTTACATAGCCCTGGGCAAATGGAAGGAGGACTTTGTGTTAAACAACACAGACTACATGCAGCATATATCGCATGCTATTTACATTTTATTGACGATGTCTTTATTGTGTGGGAAGATTTTATCACTTATCTCAATCAAACAACCCCCTTCCTGAAGTTTACCTCTTCCCATAGCTGTACTTCAACCACTTTCTTAGATATGCAGATTTCCAAGGACATCAACAATAACAGAATCACCACTGATCTATTCAGAAAACCAATGAGGGTTAACTTATTACTCCACAGTAAAAGTCTACATCCTACAAAAACCAAGTATAATGTAGTGAAATCCCAAGGCTATAGATTAGCTCGAATCACCACAGAAGATGGAACCATTTTTGAGAAACCTGAACAACTTAGAGAATGATTTTCTAGTGAGAGGCTATGAAAGTCAGATGTTAAAAAACATCCTGGAACCCATTATAGAACTGAAAAGGACTGAAGCACCTTCACTCAACCTCCCCAGTAGAAAAATGTTAAGTAATCCCACAGAGAATAACAAATGCAAAAATAGCTGCATCCTGACATGCACTTTGGATTATCACAGTATCAAAAATATTATTGAAGAAAACTGGGACATTGTCACAGGAAACCCTTTTCTGATTAACATCTTAGGTGAAGCCCCATCATTTGTTTATAGGAAGGCCAGGAATATTAAAAGTTTTGTTGAATTTAAACCTAGACCATGTGAGAAAAGCACTAAAAGATGTGAAACTAATTGTACATTTTGTATATTTATACAGCAAGGTGATAGTTTTATTGCCCTTATTTAAAGAAGATCATTAAAACCAGTGCAGGGGTGACTGTAACACTAAAATGTAATTTACAGGGCACAGTGCAATGAATGTGATGCATTCTATGTGGGCAAGACTGTAAATAAACTCAAGCGAAGGATTTCATGTCATCTGTCAGAAATCTGCTCTGGATGTAAAAATAATGCACTAGCCAAACACCTTTCTCTTCATAAAAGACACACAGGTTTTAAGTTCCAGATCCTGGATCGCATAGACATGGGCGATCTTGAAGGAGACATCCCGAATATTCTGGAGAAACAGGAACTCGTGGCAATTAAAGCTGAACTCTTTTAGAAAGCCTGGACTAAACTACTACTGTTCAATTAAAAGTGCTCTGGAACTTAGAAAATTGCCACATTGTTTACATGACTAAGTGTATTTTAGTTTTTTTTTCTACAAATTGGTTTTAAATACCATTTTAAATTATTTGAAATTTAAGTGTATATTTTGTTTCCATCATCATACATGTATATATTTTTTTTTTACTTTTTTCTGGTTCTCTTTTTTCCACTTTATTCAAAATGATGGTAATAACAATACTAATTATACAATTATATAGGTTTTTAGGGTTCTTGTACACAGACCTGAAGAAGTCTAGAAGGACGAAAGCGATCTTTGTTAACAATAGGTTATGAAAATAGAAACTGATTTTTACATGCAAAATGTATATGTATATATTTATATATAATTTTTGATCGCAAAATGAACTAAGGTTGATATATTTCCAGCCATGTAGTATATTGCCTTGTATAACATCACAGACTTAATAATTTGGTTAAATAAGATGTACCATTAAAGTACATTAGGGCTATATATTATTATGACAGCTTCTAGGTAGGGCAGGACCAGCTCGAATGTCACACTGATGGGGGAAGGGATATGAATTTAACATGTGTACCAATAACACTTTATTTTACAGCACAATAAACCACTCCCATGCCTGATAAAAAACATATATATATTTAGAAAGCTTGTGAGGAAATTATTACTCTATTTTTGTTTTACTTGGATCGCTTGTCTGTGTACTTAATAAAGGATTTTCGACTGGAAACAAGACTGCCTGCCTTGCTTGGATTACTTTTGAATACTTAGTAATGCTGTAGAATTATATATATTTTCTATTATTACTTTTTGACTTGAGTTTACGTTCACTACTTCTACTACTATTGTCTGATCTGATTAATATACAGTGATTAACTAGAAATATATGGACTGAAAATCTTCCACACAGAGAAGTTTCTTACACTGTTTTGTTTTTAGACCCACTACACTCTAGTGGGTTGTTTTGAGACTTAGGGGATACCACGGAGATTACTTGTTTTATATCTTCAGGATACATACTACCACATGAAGATGACCAGGCACTCCAGGAAGTATCTTTACTTCTGGCTGTGAGCCAGTCATTTTCTATTCAGAGCACTACTGTTTGAACTTGCCACAGCCCCTGGCTCTTCCCCAAGGGCATGGCAATAGTGGCAGCTCATGTACGTCTACAAGATTTCTGAGTATTCCCATTCATGGAGAACTGGCTGATCACTGCCATTCCAGGAATCTACTAATTCAAACCAGTGACTCCTTACTGCATCTCTGCACTGACTGGGGAATCGTGATGAGATTAAAAAAATTCCAGGTTACAACCAGTTCACTTTCTGGCGTTCATCAGAGCAGCTTTGGATGAAAGAGCTTGCATAGCGAAGTTTCCCCTTTTAAGAGCTACATCTCTTCACCAACAAGCCCTAGAACATCTATCCTACCAGAAGCCACCTGGAAGACTAATTTGCCTTATAGACTGCATGGCTGTTTCAATCATGTTAGTACCACTGGCCAGATTCTGTGTGTGCGTGTTCTTCAGTAGACCCTGGCAGTTCAATGGTCAGTCAGAAAACAACCTTTACCTTTTCTAGTGAGTGTAACAAACATAGCAAAACCCATACACAGTGGTGGCTCGAATCACTGCATTTTCTACAGTGACATCCATTCATTCTGCCTTTCCCCAAAGCCACAGAGACCATGGATGCTTCTTAACTGGGTTGGGGGAGCATTTCTTGGGAAAATGGTCTAAAGCACATGGTCACAGACAGAGACAAATCTTCACATCAGTATATTAGAGATGATAGCAGTCCTCCTAGCATTGCAGGCCTTTCAGGACTCTTTCCCCTTGGGTGTGATTTCCATTCAGACAACATAGGTTCATACTAGGCTATCTGCCCTAGGGCATTTATAAGCCTAGCCAGAATGTGTTTGGCTTTCGCCCCCCATTTTAAATTTATTTTGCTATGCCCTTTTTCGAGGTTAGTATACTGTGCCTCTGTCTAACAGTGACACAGAAGTGATACCCAGGGTAAACCTACGATCTCCCATCCACTCATCAAGATTCCTCTTGAAGAGAGTCAATGAAGGACTCTGCATAACCTGGACTGGGATTTTATTCCAGAGTGAAGGGAGCCTCTGGGTTATGAATCTGTCCCTCCAGCATGTCCTATTTATTTCAGTGCTGAGGTTCAAGTCTCTCGAGCGCGTAGCTCGATGGGATTTGGATTTTCTGAGGTGCAGCATGTCCATTAATTTGGGTTGGGCATGGCTTTATCGTCGGGCACAGATCGCCTCTGAACAGGCGGTATGCCACTGAGTAGAGCTGGAGTTTCTTTAACCGGGCAGCATATGGCATCTGTTTGAGCCCTTTGATCCTCTTGGTGAGGTACTTTTGGGGTCTTTCCAGTTGCTGCAGGTGTCTGGTAAGGTACATCCCAAGGGGCATTGTACTCAATTATGGGCCTGATGAGGGATGAGTAAAGAGGCACGATGACCTCCCTGATCTAGATGTGAATCCCTTCATGATTAGGTGTGCTATTTAAAATGTTTTCTAACCACTTTGGCCATGTGGTTGTCAAATGAGAGATTGCTATCAACTTGGGTCCCCAGGTCCCTAATTACTTCTTCTGTACTTAATGGATTACCACCTATGTGGTAATTTGTGGGCACTGTTTTTGCCAAAGGGATGACTATACACTTTTGGCATTTAGCATGAGGCCATGGCTCTGGCCCCAGTTGTCTGTTTCTATGAGGCCCTTTTGGAGGATGCTTGTGTCGGCTGGAGAGTGATTATGGCGCCCAGTTTGCAGTCATCTGCGAACTTGGTCAGCCACAGTCCTTCCGTGTTGGCCTGTACCTCCGAGAAATATATACCGAACAAGAGAGGTCCCAGGACTGAGCCTTGTGGGACACCACTTGTAACTGGTTTGGAGTCTGACATGGCTCCAGCAATTCTAACCATGTGGGTTCTGTCCTTGAGCCAGTTTGCAATCCATCTAGTCACATAGGGGTTTATATTTAAGCTGGTGAGCTTATCTATAATGCCAGTGGGTATTGTATCGAAGGCTTTTGCGAGGTCCAGGTAGGCTGTGTGGTCCCTCATCAATGGCCTTGGTGACTGTTTCAAAGAAATCAACCAGGTTTAAGAGGCAGGATCTGCCCTTAACAAAGCCGAACTGGGTAGGATCCAGTGTCTGTAGGTCCCCAATATCTTTATGAGGTCCATGATGATCCTTTCCATAGCTTTGCAGACCAAGCTAGTCAGGCTTATGGGGCAATAGTTTCCAGGATCCGTTGAGGCACCACCTTTATGGAGAGGGACCACTGTTGCTGTACGCCACTCTTTGGGCACATATCCTGTAGTAAGGCTGAGATTGAACAGTAGTTTTATGTTTGGGTTTAGCTCTTCTTGGAGTTCATGTAGGATGCAGCCCAGGACACCGTCTGGTCCCATTGATGCTGTGTTTTTTGCTTTGGAGAGGGCTCTTACCTAAGCATCTGAGATGTCAGGGGGGCAGCACTCTGCTGGGATAGATATTTGCCCTTTTGGTGGGGAGGGGGGGGAGAAGTTTGCGCTGAACCTGTCAGCTATGATGTTGGCAATGTCTGTGGGTTCGGTGTATTTTTTGTCATTTTGGACTAATTCTGAGCATATCTGGGAATTACCACCCAGGTTCCTAACATAACTAAAGAAAGCCTTGTGATTATCCTTGGTGTTCTGTGCAATTTTTCTCCTGAAGCTGGCCTTTGACAATTTTATGAGTGCCCGTAGTTTTTTGCTAATACTGATCAGTGATGCCTTCCCTTTTTGGGATTTTGCTCTATCATTTAGTAGCTTCTTCCTTCTATTGTATAGTTTGTTTATGGCTGGGGTCCACCAGACAGGACGTCTGCCTTTGGAGGATTGGGTCTTGGTTTTATTTGGGATCGCATGATCCATGCACTCCTGAAGGTGTGCATAGAATGTGTTTATAAAGGATTCTGCAGTCTGGGCCATATTTTCCACAGGCCCGGGGGCTTTGAAGGATTCCACCTCGGTTTTGAGGAGTGTGAATGGCAGTCATTTTGGCACATCAACAAGGAAGCTGATCGTATCCTTTGTGTTGAGAAGCCATGAGAGTGTAATAGTGGAAGATTTCTTCTCACTGCTTTCTAATTTCAGTGCATATCCTGGGGAAATCCAATATACTGGCACACAAGTTGAGCAGATTTATCCTGCTCTGTCATGACTGGTCCCAAAACCCATTATTAATGGAGCATTTTTTCAGCTGCTGAGACTGACCTTGTTGCTGTCCTTTGCCTCTCCCCACAATACCAAATGCAACAAATTATTTGTTTAATTCCCCACAAGGGGGAGTCACCCAGGGATGCTTTAAATCCCCCTTTGGCCCCAGGACTCCTTTACACATTTCCCCCAATGACCTTGTCCCCAAAATTCCTAAAGAAAGCATCATCTATAAAGGTCACTGTAATCCAAAAAACAAAATCCAGTAGAAGGAAACGCACAGCAGACAAACTTTAATAGCATCAAACATCACAAAGCTTTCAGGCTCTCTTGTCCTTCCTCAGTGTGTAATACAAACCATTAAAGCAACTACCCATTTACAGGTTAAAATAGATCACATGACACAGCCCCAATAATTCAGTTAATATTCTGCTTCAAAAAATCACTCAAACATTCTTATAATCAGAAATATATAAACTTTAAAAGATTAGAAAACATTAAAAATTTAATATATATAATAAAACCGGGTCTACCTTCTTTCCAGGAAAGCACATTTTATTGAGTCCAAGTTGAGTGACTCCACTTCTCTGAAATGCCATTCTATAAAAGCATGGACTGCCAAAATCCTTTCCCTGTGAAAGCAACCACTTGGCCACCATGGTGAACTTTGCCCATTCTTCAGTGCAGTGCCATCTCAGTGTTGTTGTATTTAATTAATGGGGTGTGGGAGGTGAAGCCCCCACCTGGGTGGGTTTAGATTTGGTCCATTTGAGTTTCTTCTATGGTGGCCAAGAATTTCGGCAGTCTGGTTTTCGATGGAATGGTGTTTCAGAGAAGTGGAGTCACTCAACTTGGATTTGTTGAAATGTGTTTTCGTGGAAAGAAGGTAGACCCAATAAAATACACATTCTAAATAAGTGTATTTTTCCACTTTAAAACCATTTTCTTCTTTTGTTAATACTGGCTTTAAACTAATATGCATTGATACATGTGTATATATCTGCTTGAAGCTTTAAAATCCATTCTTATTCATGTAGTTCTAACCGATTATTTAAATCTGTGCCTCTCACGATTTTATAAATAACATCGATCACCCAAAACTGGAATTCATGTTCTCTACCTTTTTCTTCAGTATGTTTAGCACCTGCATTAGTATTACTATTTCTTCTTCTTTCAGATTTATGCTCTATTATGCAATCTTTTACCTTCATGTAGATTTACCAACGTAAAATGCAGAGCATTTTATACAGGTAGCTAAATACACTACATTTGGTGTATTACAAGTTGTAGAATATCTAAAACTATACTCTTTAGCTATAGTGTGTTCAAATTCATTATTTGCCATTATATCTTTACAGCATACACAGTTGAAACATGGAAAGTACCTTTCTTTTGTATTCTTTATTACTTTATTCATATCCTTGTACCATAGATGCTTTTTCAGATTTTAACTAGTTCTGTTAGCAAAACTGGATCTTTCACCTATAATTTGTTTAATCTCAGGTGTGCCAATATGTTCCAGTTCCATAAAATGATTTCTTTTATCCCATTAGGTCTTCTATTGAAACCAGTAACATAGTGTAGCTGTCCTGTTTTATTTATTTTACTATTATTCAATGAAGTAGCATTTTTTTCTGTCTGAGAAGTAAGGCTTAGCGGTAGTATGCCTATCCTTTAAAATACTAGATTTCATATGTTCTAGTGATGTCTTATAGTAACCCCTTTCTCTAATTCATTCATCATATGTAATATTTTTTCTTCACATTTATTGTTGTCTGTATTTAGTCGACTAACCCTTAAAACCTGACTTTTTGCTACCCCTTCAAAGACATGAACAGCATGTATGCTAGTTCTATGCATAGATCTGTTAGCCTCACATCTTTTCTAAAAAGTGTTGATCTCATTATTGGATTTTCCAGCTTAGCATCTAAAAAAAATAATTTCATTAGTCCAACACAGCATAGTGAAGTTAAGGAAAGGTCACAGTAATCCTCATAGCAGCATATTGGCCGCAACAGGTGTGATTTCCCTTCCTCTGTCTTCATCTAATTCTCACTCCTTGGTTACTGGACTCAGATTCAGATCCGTTTTCTCACCTGTCAGGTGGCCTGAGCCAGTATCAACAGTTTACCCCATCCAGCTGCTGCCAAGCATTTTTTTTTAATTCTAATCCTTCCCCTTTTGATGAAGATGGTAAAATAGTTGATAAGTTCAGGGGAAAAGTGTGTACTTATGCAACTTAATTTTTACAATTTTGATTTTTCAGGCTCATATGTTAGTTTATTCTGTGAAATGTTTTAACTGCAATTCTTTCCTCTGAGGAAAAAATCTGCTTTGCGTTGTTTAGCTTCTCTTTCCAAGGTTGCTACTCATTGTTTAAAGTGTTTCTCTGTCTCTAGATATTACATCCAGGGCTATTACCACTGGTAATATGTTGAACAGGTTTGCCTGGCTGCATTCTCAGAGCCTCCCAAAGGATGTAAAAATGAGATTTAATTTTTGAACCCTCTACTGCAAAGGTTATCAAAAATTGAGTTGAGCAGGGTAAGCTGATACAGGGAATCTCTCAGATTTTTCTGCCCTCCTCCTCTGAAATTTCTAAGGGTTTTTCTTTTCCCTTGTCGAATTTTGGCAAGAAACAAATCAAACATTCTCAGCAAAATACTGGTAAGCAGACATTTAAAAAGCAATGGCAGGAAGGTTTCAAAAATAAAGCTGGAATCAATCAGAACAAAGGGCAGTCAAATAAGTCAGAATCACTATGTAAGGCACCTTGTTCCCTAAACCCACCCTGGCAGTCCCTAATCTCTTCCATAAAGTCTGGATCGCCATTTCTCTGTTTGGCAAGATTGTTTCACACAAATGGGTTCTGAGACTGATTCAGCAGAGTTACAGATGGCAGGGAGAAGAAACTCCTTTCCAGGGTATTATTCCATGTCCTCTCTTCCCTTCTGTCTTACAGCACATAATTTGTCAAGGTGGAATAGAAATAGTTCCCTCTTTCCAATTGGAAAGAGGTTTCTATTCAAGCATATTTCTAGATCCAAAGAGAGAAAATGCCTAGAGACCAGTTTTGGACCTTTCTTTACTAAATCAGTTTGTGATCATGTCCAGGTTCAGAATGCTTTCACTATACAACTCCTCCTTCCTCATATGAGTTGTTTGGTAACCTTAGATTAAAAAGATGCATTTCATCACATTCCTGTTCATCCAGACTTCAGATGTTCCTTAAGGTTGTGTGTGTGTGTGTGTGTGTGTGTGTGTGTGTGTGTGTGTGTGTGTGTGTGTGTGTGTGTCTGGATCATAGTATCCATTCTCTGTGTTACTGTTTGGACTATCCACTGTTCCAAGAGTCTTCACAAAGTGTTTGGCTCCAGTTCTAGCACATTGAAAGCTATGGGGTATCCACATTTTTTTCATCACATTCATATTTATTTTATGCAGACATTCTAGTGTTTCTTGAGGTTTGTGTCCGGATCACATTATCAGTTCTCTGCATTACTGTTTGGTCTATCCACCGCTCCAAGCATTTTCACAAAGTTGTATAGCTCTAGTTGTAGCACATTGCAAGTTACAGGGTATCCATATTTTCCATGTTTAGATGTCTTGCTTATCTTTATAGAGTCGTTTTCAAATTGTCAAGAATCTCTCAGTTGGGTAAGAGATCTATGCAGGCTGGGATTCCTGGCATTCAAAGTCTTTTTTGATTCTATCAGACAGGATTGTGTTGCCAGGGTGTCTGCTAGATATCTCAGTACAAAGAGCTTTTCTTCCACAGGGAAAAAAATAGATCTATGTTTAGATCTATTCCAGGAGTTTTCCACTCAGACTTCAGTCACTACAAGGGAATACCTCAGGATTCTGGACCTTATGGCATCCATGATTCTCATGAATAGCTCTGGCAAGACTCCACCTAAGAAAGATGGAATGATAATAAAGTCTCTGGTTCCAGCACCAACACCTATTATCTTTTCAGATTCTAGTTGTGGGATTTGTGATTTGTGGAGATATCAAATATGCTTGAATGCAGGTCTCCCCTTCTCCCCTCCTGATCCATAGGTTCATATACAAGTACTAGGCTAGTTGCCTTTACATGTCATTTTAAGCCTAGCCAATTTCCATTTATGTGCTCAAATTAATCTATCCCATTTGGTTAGAGATTGTCCTTGCCCATCTCATGATTGATGAATATATATTACCGCTAATGAGGTCATGCCATTGATAATTTGAGGGGACCCCATGCATGGTATAAAGCATTTAGGAACTGCCTCTGTCCATTAGTACAGGGGACAGTCCTGGGGTAAGTTTCCTCTTTCCTATCCAAGAATCCAAGTTGTGCTTGAATATGGACATCAATTAACTTTTTTGTATGGCTGGGAGTCTGTTTAGAGTAGCGGTATCCTCTGTGAGATGTACCTGTCCCTACAAAGCATTCTGTTGCTGTTGCAGAAGAGGTTTATATCCCTAGACAATGTATTTATCATACCGTTTGACTTGCTGATATACAGTAAATCCATCAGTATTGGGTCGGAGGATGCCCTTTATGTCAGGCACAGGTCACGTCTTAGCAGTCTGAAAGATACCGAATATAGTGACTGGGCTTTGATTTAGTCCATGTAGGACATGTTGTTTAGGCCTTGTATCCTTTTACTAAGTTATCTCTGTGGGCATTCCAGTTGTTGCTTGTGTGTGGACAAATACATGCCATAGGGGGTATTATATTCAATGACTGACCTAACGAGGGCTGAGTAGAGAGAGACGATGACATTCATAGATCTAGACACAATCCCTTTGTTTATAAGTTGCACATTATAGAAGGACTTTCTTAAAACAGTGGACACGTGTTTGTCAAAAGTTGGGTCACAGTCCAGACAAGTTCCCAAATAACAGGGTCAACTGTTAGGGGAGTATTGTCAGTGTGGTAGTTTTCTGCGGTAGATGGCTTCCCAAAGGATACAGTAATGCATTCTTTTGGCATTTAGTTTCAGTCAATAATTTTGGCACCAGTTATTTATTTGAGACAAGCATTCCTGCTGGATGGCCAAGTCATTTGGGGATTCAATGACTGCCCCTAGCTTGCAGTCATCTGCAAACTTAGCCAGAGCCTTTTGGTATTTGCTTTTAATTCAGAAAAGTAGATGCCAAACATGAGAGGTCCCAGTATAGAACCCTGGGGAACTCCACTTTTGAGTGGTCACTTTGTGATGGCAACATCCACTGTTTTGATTTCTTGCATCCTCCCTGTGAGCCAGTTGGCAATCTAGCGGGTAACCTAGGGATTTATTCCCAGCTTATTTAGCTTTTGTATGCCTAGGTGGGGGAATTGTGTAAAAAGCTTTGGTCAGGTTGAGGTATGCAGTGTGTAGCATTTTGCCTTTTCCATTGCTACCTTTTCAAAAAATCCACTAGCTTGAGTAAGCATGAACTGCTCTTGACAAATCCAAACCGAGATGGATCAGTGTTTGGAAGTTCTGTATGTCCTGATTAATTAGTTTCATGATACTTTGTTCATGGCTTTACATTTGAAGCTGATCAGAATTATGGGTCTGTAATTGCTTGGATCTGTGGACTGTATCTGTTCTCCATTTCTTTGATACAAAACCTGTATGGAGGCTGAGATTATAAACAGTGTTGTTAGGGGTGTGGCTAAATTATGCTTCATGCAATTTAAGATGCATCCAGAGATATTGTCAGGATCCATTGATGTATTTTTAGCTTTTGATAGCACTTTTAGGACTTGTGCTTGGGTGGCATCTGGAAGTGAACCAATTTGAGGTATATCTTGAAGGGCAGATGTAGGGGTTAAAGTTGAAGCTAAATTTATTTGCCAGTAGGTTTGCTTTAACAGTGGAGGAAACATAGTTCACAATCGGTTCAGCATATAGAGCATTGTCAGACCCCACTCTGATGAACCTCCTGCATATCCACAAAACAAACAGAACCAGAATTACCCCGTCTAAAGATGTAAACCATGCATGTTATATAAATTTTACCTGCTGTTGATAACAGGTATGTATCCCAGAGATTACTCTCTCTGGAATAGGCTTCCCATCTATATGAAGAGAGTGCCTTCCTAACCCAATTCAAGTTTAATGTGTACAGTTGGATGGGGAACAGGAAATTCATCCCTGGTTTGGCACATATGTCTCTAATGGACACAGGCAGTCTGTAAATGGTTCATCTCCCAGACCCCTGCTTATACTTATCAAGGATACCAGAACTTGTCAGAGATTTGGGTTTTATGGCTAGGCTTAAAAAGGCCCTTGTAGTCATTAGCCTAGTAAATACACATGAACCTAAGAGAGACTTTGCCAGTGAAACCTTTTCCAGTATTCTAAAAGAAAATGCTTGAGAGACAAAAAAGCACAGGAGATGACTAGAAGAATCATGAGTACCTTGGACTTGAACCAGAGTCTGGGATTGGGAGAAGACCCGCAACACTGAAATAAGTAAATAGATGTGAGATTATAAAACATCAATAACATTTGTGAAATATGCTTTAAAAGAAAAAGTGGAAAGAGTGGACTTTGGCTTTGTTAAAACTTGTGGGATATTGAAAACCATATGACCCACTTCATGTCATTAACGTTTAGGAAGATGCTAAAAGGAAGGCAAATGTAAGTAAGTAACACAATTGTTGCACTTAACTGTATTTGTATAAAACATTTCAAGATATACATTGCATGTTGTATATTAACATATTTTCATTTATTACTGTATATGATAAAGATACTAAAGTAAACAATCACTGTTTTTCGTTTTTAGTTTTAAGAACTGTAGACATTATAGTACAAAAAGAGAAGAAAGGCTGGACAAAAGCATATTTAAGCTGTAATATTGGGTTGTTGAGGTGGAGGAGGGGATGTAAATGTGCACAGATTATAATATATGTAGAGTTGATATGTTTTCTCTTACTTTTGCATGGTTGAATGTCTGGAGTAAGGCCCTTGGCCTAATCTAATAGGTGTCTGTGTGTGTGTGGGGACACTATATTTCCTAGCAATGTCCTCTCAGAGCTCAGCCTTCCCATCTCGATTAGCATGAAAACTGTGAAGGGCTTGCTCCCCAAACCTATCTTTTTAGTCAGCTCTGCTTGAGCTAATGGTTTGGGTGCATGGAAAGTGTCCTGAAGCTTTGAAAGGTTGCTGAATGTTATATCCAATGCAGGATATAACCCATATAGCTTAGGTTACTGCAGCAGTGATTATTCAAACAGCTACTGCACATTCCCCACTGGCAGGCAGTCTCCAGCCTCTTGTGTGTTTTCACTGTGTATTCTCCACCTGTCTCACTATTGTGTTATAGTATAGTCTTGTTCATTAGAAATCAATGCATCTCAAGATTTTAAGGAGCTGACTTAATCATTGGCCTAATTGTCCACACTGTTTAAAATGGATGGTAGACCTTCAACTTCTAATTGTGGTCTTTCATTTTCTAGTTAATTTCCTTGTAGAAGGAACCAAATTGTCATTCAGCTCGAAGTCATTACTGGCATCGTGCTTTAATCTTCTGTTAGAGAATCAGTTGATGAGCACACCCTGATATCATATCTTTTGGTTTAAGAGACGCTGTATAAGGCATTGTGTTCCTTCACCAGAATCTTTTTTTTTTTTTTTTTGGTATGTATAAATGACAATGTGAACTGATCCTTTGTGAACATTTTGAGATGCTACAGTCAATAAGTAGAGGATATGATGGAAACTGTAAACATTGTGGCACTGTTGCCTTGTGTTTTCCCATTGTAATAGTTGTATCACTGTGTTAGCTGTTTATGGTTTGATGGTAAGAGCCATCAAAAGTTGCTTGGCTTGCAGGATTGTGTTCCTAAACACATTCCACTCCTCATTTAGCTATCTAACAGCATGGCATATCCCAGTGAGCCTACCTTCTGTACTTTGCTAATGAATGGTATGCTTCCAGCCATTGCATACCTTATAATGAACCAGCCATTCATTACTTTATTGGTTCACTATGATATCCATAGTAATCTCACACAAGTGTAACAGGGAAGAAAAAATTGTATGGTCTCTAAACTAGGTCATAGGCCACTGAGTTATGTACATTTTAATATAACTTGGTTTCAAATGGAACACAGAAATTTGCAGAAGATATGGAAGTCCAGAGAGCCGTATCTCCTCAAAGTGGTTTTGATATACTTCTGTTTTTTTCTGCATTGTTTGAAATTTAAAATAGTGAAAAGCTGCAATCAAAAAGACAGGTTTGGGTGCCAAGCCCTTCAGCACTTTTTTGCTGCCAAAGCGTATGCTCCTGTGAGGCTTTTGAGGATCAGTGGCTGGCTTGTGCTGTTGCTTTGCTGAGCAGATAGGTTCCCTTTTGGGAGGAAAACTTCCTTTAAAAAATGTTTGATAGCATTTTCCTGTTCAGTAAAGTTAGGGATTTGTGTTTTAAAGGACTGTCACAAGACTGTATTGTACTTTTAAACAGGGCCACTTTTTTCCTGTCAGTTTAAAAGTTGTTTGAAGTATTTAAAATATTTTTGTCTGTGGAGAAATTGTGTTCCTTTTACTTTTGGGGGCTGTCAGAGTGCATTTTACTTTTTTTGTGAAGAACGGGACTTTTAAAGACCTTAAAATTATTCCAGGTCTTGCTGCTTGTTTTCCCAGGAATGAGGCACCATTTTCAGCTTGACTATGGAATGTGTTGGTCCCATGGTCAGTCCTTCTTCCAGCCACAAAAAGAAAAAGTTAAGCAAATAGCATTTGCCATCACAGCAGGCTAGGAATTTCCATTTGCTGCAGGTGGGTGACTGCTGTGGCCATTAGTTGAGCTACTTATCTTTTATCCTGGATCTCTCTGCACACTTAACATCCACTGTGGACCAGCAGTTGTCCACATCCTTTGTGGCTGTTGGGGTCCTTCCAGTGGGCAAAGAAAGCCACTGTTATCTGTCATAGGAGAGGGAAGAGAATTTCAGAATGTTGTGCCCATACCTGGGAAAGCTACTACTGCCATTAATAACACTGTTGGTCCAGAAAACTAAACATGTATGTACTTTTCCTCAAATTTCCTTGGACAAGAGTAATTTACTGGGTCTGGCTCAGGGTTTAATATATGCTATTGATCCTTCTTATAAAATAATTTCTGGTGAAAGAAAGAGGAATATGGTGACTTCCAAAATAGCTGCACACTGATCAACAGCTTAATTTCTGCTCTCAGGGAAAAAAAAAAAGAAACTAAACAGAGGTAACTGCCATGAACACTGTCAATTTTAATAAATTCAGTTACTGGCTAGTAAAGTATACCACGTGGATTCCAGCAAAGAAGGAACTTTGAGTGCCTGAAAGAAAATCAACTAGAGAAAACACTTAACTGGGAAGAATCCTGCTGATGTTCAGCAAAAAGCAGTTCAAGATCCAGCTTTGGTGCAAAACATAGCATGTTCTGTAGGCTTATCACCTTCATTCTTACATATGTGTTCGGAGCTGATCCTCAGTTCTGACTCAGCCGATTACAAAGCTCAAAGTCTCTTAGTTGGCTCGTGGCAAGATAGGTATCCCGTAGTGCACTAGTAAGAATCCCGAGATCTCATTTGCCGCATCTACGAGTTCAGAAGCGCTTCTTGTTTGGCCGTGGCGAAGTTGAATATTTTGCATTACTATTATAGTTCTTATTGATATTTCTGCTTATAATGTAGCTTAGTTTATATAGTTTTAGTAGTAGTTATCATAGGTAGTATATAGTAGTGCGTTTTTGCTAAATTTTCTGTAGTTATTGCTGAGAACTTATTTGCCGTCTCCGTTTGTTCTCTGAGTGGTATCCCTTCTGTGTGCTAGTTTTTTTAGATAGTTTCCTATTATCGTAAATCTGAGTTTGTGTTAGGACCTTGTTTTCTAGTATTTCAGTAGAATGATATTTTGTCTGCAGTGTCGTTTACTATTATTGGCTAGTTTTTAGCCTGTTTAAATTTTACATTTTGTGATACTTTTCTGACTTAGCTTCTTTCCTGATACCGTTTACTATTACTGGCTAGTTTTTAGCCTATTTAAATTTTACATTTTGTGATACTTTTCTGACTTCACTTCTTTCCTGTTTCCTAGCAGCAAGGCCCATTTAAGTTAGAGGACCTAGTCCTCTGTTTTTTTTTTTTTTTTGCTCATCTGTGTGTGTTTATCTTAGCAGGGCTAAGCCCATTTAAGTTAGAGGACCTAGTCCTCAGTTGTCTTTTTGTGTGTAGTTTTCTTACAGGGCAAGGCTCGTTTAAGTAGATGACCTTGTCCTCTCTTCTGTCTTTATAGAGTTCTGTTACTACTAAGCATGTCTAAGGAGTCCAAAGATCATAAACCTTTGGGTTTTAAAAAGTGCCTTAAGTGCTCTCAAAAAATGGCAATCACTGACTCCCATAGTAACTGTGTTTACTGCCTCAGAGCCAGAGGATTTAGCCAGCTCTTCATCATCCTCCAAGTCTCCGACTTCAAAGAAAGAGAAAGTCAAGTCGGCAAAGAGTTATTCTCCTACACCGACTATTTTGTCTGGACCTCCTCAGAAAGTATTAAAATTGGATAAGCCTTCTACCTCTTCGGCTCCACTGTCCTCAGAGCCAGTCGAGGTTATTTATGTTGACACTGCAGTGTCGGCCCCAAGTCTTTCGGAGCCGACCACTGAGAAATTACATTGGAGCCAGTCTAGAGAGCTTTTGCCAGTCTCCCCGACCTTATGCTCTCCCATATTACAGAGATCTATGTCGCCCACCATGTCATCCAAATCCTCCAAGAGCCTTTCAGAAGAGGGTGTAGAGAGAGAGTAGTGATTAGACTTTTGAAGTCATCTGCTTTACCAAAATTATTGCTGGCTCCAACCTAGTCGGTTCCAGAGCCATCTAAGACCATTCTCCCTGTTGCTGTTCCTCCGAGCCATGTTGGTCCTTCGGAGCCAGAGATTTTGGTGCCACTTGTTGTGGAACCCTCAGTTCCAGCACCCCTTGTGTCTGTCTCAGAGCTGAGTTCTGCTCTGACACCTTTGGCGCCATCCTTGGTTTCTAGGAGCCGAAGCTCACCAGTCGACCCTGACAGGGACGCTTGGACCCAAACTTCCTCGGTGCCGAGCTAACCTCTCGGTGCATCAGCTAGGTTGAGCTTGGATCCTACATCCATCTCGGAGCTGATCGCTTTGGAGCCGAGGGCTACCTCTGTTTCCTCAGAATCAAGGCTGTCCTCGGAGCCAGAGAGATCTGCATTTGAGATGATGAGCATGCTGTCTTGGTCATCAGCTCCACACAAGGGTACCAATACTCTTCCCCCTCAAGCACTGACCTCTGTCTCAGCACCATCTCTCTCTCTCTCTTTCGGCAGCAGAGACCTGCAGCCTCAGGAGCCACCATTGGGTGGCCTCTAGTCTTCTGAGACCTCCCCAGAATACCCTTTTGAGGAGCCCCCTTGGTAGAGTACATGCAAGAGGAAGCATGTAGACTCCCCGGATGAGTCCATCACCTCGGACACTGACCTCGAGGAGTTGGAAGGGTCCCCTAGGTCGTCCTCTGATATCTCCTTTGTAGATATCTTAGAGATCCTGAAGAAGAGAGGTGGCTGGCCCACTGTCGCCCCTTCTGATGAGGAGTCAGTGTACCTGAAGTCTTTCGGGTCTCAACCTTCAGCCTCTTGGGTGTTCCCACCTTTTGATGATCTCCTGGACTTAGTCGGAAAATGTGGGAAACTCCTGATGCCGTGGAACCAATCTGCAGAACACCCAACAAATTTCTCTCAGCCCCCAAAGAGAAAGAGTTCTTGACCAAAGATCTGCCTCCAGATGCCATGGTGGTGGCGGCAGCCACAAAGAAAGAACTAGCAGAGACTTCTACATCTGTCCATCCACCGAAGGAGTCTTGAATGATGGACAGATACGGGAAGCATATCTTCTCTTCACCAGCTTTTACTTTCAGATCGCTGAATTACCTCACACATTTTACTAGGCTTCAAAGAGATCTCCTAAATGAGCTAGGAGATACTCTCCAAGGTACATCAACTGAAGGAGTCACTGAGAAAGTTACTGCTCAGTTGTCCACCTTAAACTCCATTAACTCCTCCATGAGGCTGATTTCCTATGCAGCAGATGGAGCGAGTAGGGCAGCAGGTTCAGGGGTTTCCCTCACAAGACACTCCTGGATGCACTTATGTAATTTTGTGGAGCCCTTCAAATCTACTTTTACCAGTGGCCTCTTTGACAGTTCCTCTTTGTTTAGACCTAAGGTAAAAGATACCCTCACCAGGAAGGGAAAATTCTCTCTGCCATGGGAGTACATTTTACCGTCCCTTCTAGACCATACCCCAAGTGTCAGGGAGGCCGGAAAAATGTGCTTCAAGAAATCCCAGCGAATTTTCCTGGATGCACAGGGTGATTCCTCCTTCAGAGGCAGGGGAGGAGGAGCTAATGGTAGACATCTCCCTAGATGCAGGGGGGTCCGCAAAACCAGAGTGGCCACGATTCATTTCATGGCCATCCCTATGAGCGCTCCTGATGTGGGGGCCCGGCTGTACTTCTCTGGAGCCAGTCGGGGGTCGCTTATCTTTGTATCCAGAAGCCTGGCTCAACATTACCCAAGGCAAGTGGGTACAAAGAATAATCACCAGAGGATACTCCATACCCTTCTTTCTCCACCCCAAACCCCCGAGAAGATCCCAAATGTTCCACCCAATCACAGGGATCAAGCAACCATAGAAGTTCAAAAGTTGCTTTCAAAGAGAGTCATCCAAACCATCCCCGCAGACCAGATAGGATTCGGAACTTACTCCAGATTCTTTTTAATGCCAAAACGAACAGGGGACTGGAGGCCCATTTTTGACCTCAGCAAATTAAACAAATCAATAAAGAAGTCCAAGTTCCGAATGTTAACCCTGCAGTCTTTACTCCCTCTGTTAGGGAAAGACATTGGACGTGCTCCATAGATCTCCAGGATGAGTACTACCACATCAAAATGGATAGAGCATCCAGGAGTCATCTACGCTTCCGGCTGGGAGCCAGTCATTACCAATTTTGTGCTCTGCCATTTGGTCTCACCACAGCCCCCAAGGTGTTCACCAAATGCATGGCAGTAGTGACAGCTCACTTGAGACGTCATGGATTCCAAGTGTTTCCATACTTGGACGACTGGCTCCTGACCATCACCACCATGCTTCTACTCCTACAAGCCAGGGATTTAACCATCCAGCTCTGCACCCAGCTAGGAATTACGATAAATTGGGAAAAGTTTACCTCTCAATTTGTGACTTTTATAGGTGCAGAATTAGACACAGTCGCCATGATGGCTTGTCTTACTGCAGACAGAATTCAAAGTCTCAGACAACAGATATACTCCTCAACAAAAAGTCAAGGCCAAGACAGTGCTGAAACATTTAGGGACCATAGCTTCTACCATAACTCTAGTTCCACTAGCCAGATTGTATATGTGAATCCTTCAATGGCTACTTTTTTCCCAGTGGTCTCCAACAACTACCTCCTGTCTCATCATATTCTCATAATGGAATCTTGCAAAAAGGACTTTCGTTGGTGGATTCAGCCCGATCAACTGATGACAGGAAGACACCCTTTCTTCCTCGCCAGCCCATTGCTACTGTGACCACGGATGCCTCCCAGATAGGGTGTGGGGGCATTATCTAGGCAGGACTGTCCAAGGCACATGTCAAGATCACGAGGCTCACTTGCATATCAATGTCCTAGAGATGAGAGCAGTGCAAGCACTTCACGACTTTCTTCCTCTAGGGACGATAGCAATCCAGTCGGACAATATGTCAGTGGTATGGTATCTAAACAAGCAAGGAGGAACCAGATCTTACCCCCCTATGTCGAGAGGCTCTTCACGTTTGGCAGTGGGCGATATCTTCCCAGAGTTTTCTAGTAGCAATGCATATCCCGGGGACAATCAGTGTGATAGCCGACAAGCTCAGCAGGGCAATCTTGATGCTGCACGAGTGGTCTCTAAATCAGAAAGGAACAGATTTTCCACAAATGGGGACAGCCTTGCTGTGATCTGTTTGCCAGTACAATCAACTCCAAATACAGCAGCTACTTCTGCCTTATCCCCCCTCTGGAGGAGTCACCGAGAGACGCACTTGTTCACAATTGGCCTTCGGGACTTCTTTATGCATTTCCTCCCTTTCTGCTCATATCGAAAGTGATCTAAAAAGCAAAGTCCGTGGGAAACAAAATGATTCTGATCACTCCTTACTGGCTTCATCAGATTTGGTTCCCCTTTCTCGGGCCTCATCTTCTAGATGATCCATGGACTCTGGACCCAGTTCCAGACCTCTTGACACATGTCAGGTTCCCTTCACCCCTGCCTCCACACCTGCAGCTTGACAGCGTGGCTGCTCCAGTTCCATCCCTAGTCAGGCTTCATGATTTTTCAATTGGTGACCCATATTCTCACGTCTTCCCACAAACCTTCCACAAGGAAATTATATGCTAGCAAATGGAGAAGATTTTCCAGCTGGGCAAAAGAGAAAAATGTAGACCCTTACACAGCACCCATCCCCTTGGTGTTAGAATTCTTAACTGAACTTTTCCATAAGGGATCAGCTGCTGCTACAATTAAAGTTCAACTGGCAGAGGTATCCAATTTTCATTTGGGATAACATGAGCCTAATCTGATGGCTCACAGATTGTGTAAAACTTTCCTTAAAGGCACTGCCTTGCTAAGACCTCCCTTTCAGGAACCTGCATCTCCTTGGGATCTGAATTTCATTCTGTCCAAACTTACTTCCCTGACTTTTGAACCCGCGCATTCTTCTGATCTGAAGTTTCTGTCTTGGAAGACCATTTTTCTAGTAGCTATTACATCCGCTAGAAGGGTGTCAGAGTTGCAAGCACTGTCAGTCAAACCGCCTTACTTGATTTTTCATAGAGACAGAGTTTCTCTTCATACAAACCCTTCCTTCTTCCCCAAAGTTTGCTCTCAGTCTAATTTGAACCAAACTATCGAACTGCCTGTATTTTTTCCTAATCATTCAAACAATGCAGAATATAATTTTCGTCAGCTTGATGTTCAAAGACACAGTTCTACCTGCATAGAACCAAGGAACATAGAAAATCAGACCAATTGTTTGTATCCTTTTCTGAAACTAGGATAGGTCTGCCAGTCTCCAATGTAACTCTAATTGGATTTCCAACTGTATCTCTTTTATCTACTCTTCCAATGGAAAAGAACTTCCATTTAAAATTAAGGCTCATTCTACTAGATCCCTATCCACGTCTGCTGCCTTTCAAGCCAGAGTCCCAATTGACAGCATTTGTGCAGCAGCAACTTGGGCTACCCCTCATACCTTTATTACTCATTACAAATTGGATTTGACCTCAAGGGGTAGAGTCTCCTTTGGTTCCATGGTTCTTAGGAGTATATTCCTGTGAGCCACCCAAGAAAATGGTGCTAGGGACGCTGTCCCATATGTAAGACTGAAGTTGAGATAGGACTACAGAACATAAAGAAGTTATGTACTCACTATAACATTCCATGTTTGTAGTTCATCTCGCCCTTCATTCTTACGAACCCACCCACCTACCCCCATCCATGTATCCTTGGGGGATCTGGAGACAGGATAGTATTGCCTTTGGTAGGGTGGAGACCTTTCATCTTTGTTGTTTCTTGTGGATAACTTTTCTATCACTTTTATAGTCAGCAGCAAACAAGATCTTGGGATTCTTACTAGTGCACTATGGGAAACCTACCTTGCCATGAGCCAACTAAGACACTGAGCTTTGTAATCGGCCGAGTCAGAGCCAAGGATTGGCTCCGAACCCATATGTAAGAATGAAGGGCGAGATGGACTACAAACATGGAACGTTATGGTGAGTACATAACTTCTTTTTCCAGTAATCTGGAGGGGAAAAAAATCAAATGTGCTCAGAGCTGATTAAAATAAATGAAAACATTGAAGGAGTATGTGAAGTCGAATAAAAGGCTGGACAAAATGGAAGAAGCCTTAAACAGCTATTCAGATAACACTTATAAAACTGCAAAAATCAGAGGTCGAAATGAAAAGGCTGGCTGAATATGAGACTGCTCAACAAGAGCTGTTTCAAAAAAGCAATGTACTAGAGAAACTGGAAAGAACAGACTATTAATTTTATGAAAGCACAGTAAAACAACTGGGCTGGTATTCCACAGCAGGATCTGTTTATTGAAATGGCATATTGTGTGTATGCTTCAAATCTGGCCATGAGAAATAAGCCAAGACCTGTATTAGTAAAGATGCAATCATACCAACAGAACGAGTTGATCCTGACAAAACTGGCAGAAGGGCAAAGTATTAGAAATTGTAGACAGTAGTGTTTGTGGAAAATTATTATTCACTGTAACTGGCGGTGTGAACATTTTCTCTAGATGATTGTCACTATTGAAATGACACCCTGACCCCATATATAAAAAAAAAAAAGGTGAAGGGGTTGCGGATTGATCAATGGATAGATTATTCATTGTGCACCAGGCAGAAGAGAAGCAAATTTATCCCAGCAATCAGAGAATGTTGAGAGGCAAGTGTGATATTCAAGCTGCTGTATCCAGCTGACTTCAGAATATTTTCCCTGGAGGATCAAAGTCATTGTTTAATGCAGAACAGTCGAAAGAGGAAATACAAAACTTTGTCCAATAAAAAGTGAGCCAACAAACACAAGGAGGCTCTGCTTCTTGTTATTCTGACAAAATAATACAGGTTGTAAGCAATATGTCCTATGTAGACCATCTCAAGGCCCTATCCCTGTATTCAGTTTCCTACAGGCTGATGAGGGGACATCTATGCCCATATAGAACATTGTCAGTCCCCACTCTGATGGACCTCCTGCATATCCACAAAACAAACAGAACCAGAATTACCCAATCTAAAGATATAAACCCTGCATGTTATATAAATTGTACCTGCTGTTGAGAATAGGTGTGTATCTCAGAGAATACTCTGTCTCTGGAACAGGCCTCCCATCTATATGAAGAGTGTGCCTTCCTAACCCAATTCAAGTGTAATTTGTACAGTTGGATGTGGAACAGGAAATTCATCCCTAGTTTGGCACATATGTCTCTAATGGACACAGGCAGTCTGTAAATGGTTCATCTCCCAGACCCCTGCTTATACTTATCAAAGATACCAGAACTTGTCAGAGATTTGGGTTTTATGGCTAGGATTAAAAAGGCCCTTGTAGTCATTAGCTTAGTAAACACATATGAACCTAAGAGAGACTTTGCCAGTGAAACCTTTTCTAGTATTCTAAAAGAAAATGCTTGAGAGAGAAAAAAAGCACAGGAGATGAAGAATCGTAAGTACCTTGGACTTTAACCAGAGTCTGGGATTGGGAGAACACCAGCAACACTGAAATTAGCAAATAGATGTGAGATTATAAAACATCAGTAACATCTGTGAAATATGCTTTACAAGAAAAAGTGGAAAGATTGGTCTTTGGTTGACTTTGTTAAAACTTGTGGGATATTGAAAACCATATGACCCACTTCATGTGATTAAAGTTTAGGAAGACATTAAAAGGAAGGGAGGTAAATGTAAGTAAGTAAAACAATTGTTGCACTTAACTGTATTTGTATAAAACATTTCAAGATATGCATTGCATGTTGTATATTAACGTATTTTCATTTATTACTGTATATGCTAAAGATACTAAAGTAAACAATCACTTTTTCTTTTTTAGTTTTAAGAACTGTAGACATTACAATACAAAAAGAGAAGAAAGGCTGGACAAAAGCATGTTTAAGCTGTAATATTGGGTTGTTGAGGTGGAGGATGTGGTGTAAATGTGCACAGATTATAATATATGTAGCGCGGATATGTTTTCTGTTACTTTTGCATAGTTGAATGTCTGGAGTATGCCCTTGGCCTAATCTAATAGGTGTGTGTGCAAGCAAGTAGCTAAGAGAACATTGAATATCATGAAAAGTTTTCCTTTAGCAAATAATGTTCAGTGTGAGTTGAGAAGTCAGCAGCTGAGGGCAGCTGTACATATTATGTTTCCATGGAGGCAATCTGGCTACAGGGCTAAGCAGTAAAAGCCAGAATAATTTTTAAACATCTAAATGTTAATGTTGTTTGAAAGCAAAAAAGCTGTTTTTTTACTTATGGGAAGGGGACTAAAAATAACACAAGAACAGACAGCAATTGTAAGTAGGAGCATTGGCTGTAACATACATTTTAGAATAGATAACCATAAATTTAGGTTAGGTGTTATCTGACTTTAATTTTAGGTTAGGTAATGCCTTGTTGTGTCAATTTTGGGCAATTGTTCCCATCAGGAGGGTTAAACTTCATTATTTGAAAATGTGCACAATATGTCTATTTATTTTAATTTAGTCATCACTAAACATCAGGAGTTGGGTTGAAGGTAGGCCCAGACCATTGGGTACATGCACCAGTATCTGTGGAGCCAATTGTGTTTTTTATCAGCACATACAGGAGGGGGACACATTTTTTGCCCTTATTTAAAGAAACTGATTAAAACCAATGCAGAAGGTGACTGTAACTCAATCCAGGTGGTTTATAGGACACGCTACAATGACTGTGAAGCATTTTATGTGGGGAAAATGCTCAACAGACTTAAAAGTAGGATTTGTGGTGATCTTTCTGAAATTAGAACTAAGTGCAAGAATTATTCACTGGCTCGGCACCTGCAGCTTCACAAAAAACACACTGACTTTAAATTTCAAATTATTGATTGAATGGACCTTTTGGAACTGGAAGGAGACATCCCTAATCTTTTAGAAAAATGTGAACTACTGTGGCAGCTGAAACTGAACTCTTAGAAAACCAGGGCTTAATTATTAGTGCTCCATAAAAAGAATAGTAGAACTCAGAAAACTGCCCCACTGTTTAAAAGTTCAAATATCAAGCATTGTAAATATTTTACAATGAAAATAACTGACATTGGTGCTGTTTTCTGATACTTTAACTCATTTAAGGCATTCTTAGATGCCACACTTGAACAGATCCCCAGGGTCTTAATGCTTTATTTTTAGCATATTTCCACCTTAGCAATTGTAGCTATGGTTTTTACCCAATTTAGGAATTCACTTGTAGTTTTATATACATGGTCATTAATATTATGGTATGTTTTTTACACACAAACCTGATGAAGTATTTATTTGGTACAAAAGCTATCTTTGTTAAGTGTTTCAGTTTACAAGTTACTGATATTTATTCCAATAGATTTCTAGTGGTAGATATTTTTGTTAGTCATTTTGTTCATGAGTTGATTCCTAATAAAGTTTGGATTAGTAGGTAAGCCTTAATAAGCTGTTCCTGTATATTTTAATTTGTCTCCAGCTTTTTAGTTTCATTTATAAGGTAGCACAGTCTCAGTTTACAATATGGTGTTATGAGGGACTTGGTTAAAGGAATGAGTTAAATGCTTTTATTGCTGTTAACAGAGCCACCTCTGTAACCACTCCCTTGCTCCAAATAACCTCATTATATATAAATGTCTTTAATGTTTTTCATTATACTCTGCTAGGATCGCTTGTTTGCGTGTTGGACTACCTACTATTTTATTTTATTATTTTATAGTACATATTTTAAAGTTCTTGGTGAACTAGGTGTATAACATATCTCAAGGAGTGAACTTCACACCCTCCACACTGCAAAGTTTCTGCTTGATTTGTTTTAAGTTAATAGGTTTCAGGACTTTTTTGTAAGTCTTTTCATTAAAAGAATACATCTTATAAAAGGTGACATTGGTCTAAATGGAGATGACAAGAAACAACTGCATAAAAGATCAACCTGCCAAACACTGGATGCATGTAACACAAAAGCTAGAAATAGACATTTAAACAATGGTCATATATAATAGGTGGGAATAATAATTTATAATGGCTGCACTATCCATATTATTTTGGAACATTAATGGCCTGACAAGTACATACAAAAAGGAAAAAGTTTTGAATCTAAATTGAGAAATGCAGAGTACAAACAGCAATGCAACAGGAGACACAGTAGAAAGAAATGGATATGTGAATTTGATAAAGAAAGGATTTTTATGAGGCTATTCAACGTAGTATCAGGGACAAAGGAAAACTGAGTATTTTTACTAATTGCTAGAGGAGATTCAGTAGTGATAGAAGAGGAAAAAGGAAATAATGGTAGATTTATGGTAACAAAGGATGCTTGTGGTGGCATGTATTTATATTCCATTTCTAGCACTTACAGCCCCTCAATATACACCCTGTCTTGGTAATATTTGAAAGAGTTTGTGAGTTAGACCTTCAGGAACTATAAAAATTATAATAGAAGAAAAGTTAATAAGAACTTAAATTGTAATGAAGAATTTGAACTAGAATTTCTGATGTATAATAAAGGGGTAAGAATAATGAAGCCATACAGAGTGGGTGGGGTTGTCATCATGAACAAAATGGATTATAATATGTTTAAGATATTGAATACTGAGACATACATAAAAAGCTCTTTAAACAAAATGAATGGAGCCTATAGAAAAATTAAGGGGTTTATACATGACATGTTTATTGATGGCTTTATTTCTATTAATGAAATGCATTACCTTTTGGTTGAATTTACATCTATGCCAGTAATTTTTGGGGCCCCCACAATCCACAAAAATTTAAAGCAACCACCCATGAGACCGATTGTGGATGCTAGGGACTCTATAACATATCCTATGGCAAAATATTTGGACAAGGAGTTGAGTAAATATATATGGTATGAGCCTACTGTGTGCATTGACTCATGGGATTTTTTAAGAAAGATTAATGAAATAGAATGTAAGGACGCATACTTATTTATTACAGTTGATGTAGTTATCCTGTACAGTGTCATACCACATGAGTTGGGCATACAATGGTTCTGTGACTACTTGCTGTCTAAGAGTGTAACACAAGAAAACAACTTCTATAAGCAAATGCTTGAATTAATAGTAAGAAACAATTTCATTTTATTTGAAGGTGAATATTTTCTCCAGAATGAAGGGGTGGCAATGGGCTCCTCTTGTGGGGGCCTATATGCCAACATTATCATGTTAAAATGGAAGAATCTATATCTTAGTCAATCTCAGTTTCTCACATACTGTAAAACCTATGTCCGCTATATGGATGATGTAGTCATCTTGTGGGAAGGCCCTAAGGGGTTGATACCTTCCTTTTTGGAGTTTTATATGACAACAGAATTTTTGAAATTCACGTATACTATAGAAGAAAAGTCTGGACATATTATTGAAGAAGGATGATGTTAATAAGAGATTGTTGGTGGAAATTTTTCGAAAAAATACATATTCCAATAGTTTCCTCCATTTTAGTAGCTGCCATCCTTTTAAGCAAAAATGGGCAGTGGTCAAGGGGCAATTTATCCTACCAGCAAGCATGATTTCATTAGAGGAATCTTTTTTGGAAGAATGTAATTTACTTAAATGTTTAAATGTGGTTATCCAAGTAATTTAATTGATGGATGAAGTAAAAACAAAAAGAGACAATGGCCATTTTTTACCTATTTTAAGGCCCAAGAGTACAGAAGAGCAACATAATAGGAATAGTCTGGATTTTGAAGTACCTGTACATACAGATATTGCTTCCAGTGGCATTGCAAATGATAGCCCTAGTCAAATGATATCTTACCAAAGTAGTTTTTTAACCGCTTATAACAGGGATGCACCCATAGTAAAAATATTGTAATTAAGAATTGGAACTTAATGACAGAGAGATGAGATAAATTTTGGGGCATGCACCAATCTGTGCTTATAGGGAGGGACACTCTCTAAAGAATTTATTTGAACTTAAGAACAATAAACAGTATAAGGGCCACACGTATAAATCTGGGATATGTAAATTTTGTAAGAACATTCTAGAAACTAATAATATAGAAATTAATGTGGTGAATATTAAGTTCAAAGAGAAATTCTGTTGCACATCTGAAAGAGTGGTATATTGTGCTCTCTGGTCTAATTGCCCCTGTTTCTGTGTGGGCAAAACAGAGTGTAATCTAAAGAGTAGAATTGGGGAACATGTGAAGAACATTCGAAACAAATATGAATTCAGTGCCTTAGCTAGAATTGGGGAACATGTGAGGAACATTCGAAACAAATATGAATTCAATGCCTTAGCTAGACACATTTCGGCACATCCTGAGCATAGCTTTAAATTTATTATGTTGGATACTGTAAAATTAATGGAACGGTGGGGGGCCTGGCTATATGTATTAGAGAAACTGGAACTTATCTGGCAACTTCGTCTGAATTCATTATATTGGCCAGGTCTGAATGACAATGTGTCTATTAGTAGTTTATTAAAAATAAAGGCATTTGATAGACACTAGTAAATTAATTTTGTTTAGTATTCTTTTTATATATATATATATATATATATATATATATATATATATATATATATATATATATATATTATAGGGTCTATATTATAATCTCGAAGGTTTAAAACTTCGAATCACTAAAGATCGAACTTTAGTGATCACAGTCTTAAACCATTGAAACCAAAAAAAAATAAATAAATAGTGTGTAGGCAGGGGGGCAAGCCCCCCACACCCCTACTTAAATATACCAACTGCAAAAATGCACTACATTGAAGTAAATGGAAATCTCCCCCTACGGAGATTTTCTGTTTAAATGTTCGATGTGTGCTTTTGGTATTCTCGTGTCAACAATATCGTATTCGATATTGTCAGACTTCGAGATTTTAATATAGACCCTTTGTGTATATATATATATATATATATATATATATATATATATATATATATATATATATATTTATTTATTTTATAAAATTCATCTTAAATATATATACTGTTATCTATTACATATTTATACAGTTACATAGTAAGGTTTTATATATAGGTATTTATTCTATGGATTCATCTTAGAAATCCATCTTATGCCATGGTAGGGCTTTTTATGTCATATAGGACTGTTATTTATTTATTGCTATCAAAATCTGTTTAGAAACTGGATAGTATTCTCATGCAGTATGAGAAAGTGCAACTATTTGTTATATGAATCATTAGGGTCCCTTTATGTAACTATTTAAATATTGACATATATTATGACTGTTATTACCGTGGTGGTGGTGCTGCGGTAGCATTGTCGCCTCACAGTAAGACGCTGTCCGGTTTGATTCTCAGCTAGAGCGTCTTCTGCGTGGAGACATGCGTGAATGGGCGTACCTTCATTGAAGGTTGTGCGTCAGGCCTGGCAAGCCAGTACGAAAAAATCAACTGCCAATCATTAGCGGACCGGAGTTCCACTGTGGCGACCCCTAACCGGGAAAAGCCAAAAGACACAAACATGTGCTGCCACTTTAAAAATTTGGTTTCCTGCTTAGCAGGAGGAAATGAAGTCACTATTCATTTGTATTTTAAATGTAGTTGTGCTGACAATACACTGTTTCTGATGAAGTCTTTTTAAAGTTAATTTGAGACGAAAGCGCTTATTTGTTGTTGTAAAATAAAGCTTTGGTGTTCCTGAAGGAGAACAAGTTTGTGTGGTACCTTGCTCTGCAGTTCCTGCATTTCAAAGTTAGAGGTAGATGAGGCTCAACAATTAACAGTTAAGACAGAAGGAGATGAGATAAAAACAGTGACACACAATTAATACGCAGGAAAGTCTCCAGAAATTGTATTCCTATGAAAGTTTGAAAACTAGGAGAGAAGAAAGGAACAATGATCTGGAAGTTTTAACATTATTATAAAAGGAGGGGGAAGTGCCAGCATCATGGAAGAAAGCTGTACTGACTGTAATACCAGACCCAGCTTTATATAGACCCATTTCAATTTTAAACCATGATTATACAGTGTTTATCTCTATAATCGCTAAAAGAATGGTAACAGTGTTGCCAGAATTGATAGACTTAGATCAATGTGGAGGGGAGGCAGACATTTGGTAACATTAATAGTGATCATAATCTAGAAGGTAGCAGAATGTAAGAAAATACCACTGTTGTTGATGGGTCTTGATGCAGAGAAAACATTTGCATCCCTTGATATAATATTAAGGTTAATTAGGAGGATATTTGAGGGATTGGAGGCAAAATGTAAAGTGGGATGGTTCATTTCTGACAAGATATGTCTGAACTGAAGAACCAGGCATGGATATCCTCTTTTCTCTCTGTTATTTTCTGTACATTTAGTGCCATTTGCAAGGAAAATAAGGGAGTCAGAAATGCAAGGATGCAGTTGGTACGATGATCAAGAAAAGTTGGCTTTATTTGCAGACAATATTTTGTTTTACCTAATAAAACCAGAAAATGATATGTCAGTGTTGTGTACCACCTTGAAAGTTTTGTGTCTTTTGGAGATTTAAAGGTAATGAAGATAAAACAAAGACTGTAGCTGTAAACTGTGTGCCCACACATGAATTGGTACAGCAGCTACTGATGTTTATGGGGACATAAGTATTTTGGAGTATAGATTAGAAAGGATTCTGTTATGGCAGCTAAGGATATGTGGGAAGAGGCTGAACAAATGATAAAAAAACGAGAAACTGGAAGCCCTTGTTTATGAATGTGGATAGCAAGATACAAACAGTGAAATTGTTTTTATTCGCATTAGTTTTATATGCAGATCAGGTATATTTTTATCAACCAGAGGAGAGGTTGTGGACAATAATAAACAGTTAAAGGACTTTATCTGGGAGGGGAACAGGGCAAGTATCAAGTGGGATAAGTTGATGCTTCCAGTAGAGCAAGGTGGTTTAGGATTACCTGAATTGAAAGTTTTTTTATAACTGTACAGTTAAGGCTGATGTACATAACACAGAAAGCTGTATTTCAAAGTGGAAAGGCATGATGAAATGGGGGAATTTAAGAAATAAGAAGGGAAGTATTCAGGATGCAGATCCTTAAGGGGAATAACAACAGGCATATAGAATATTATATTCATAAAGTAACAGAAAGTATTCTAAGAACTAAGCTAACACAAGAATGGTGAAAAGAGATCTTGCCATTAGGAATGAGTCAATTAGGGATACAAAAAATAGAGAAGAGGTTGGAATTTATAGGAGAAACTGGCAAAGGAACCAAAGTAGTGGGAGCAAATAACTAGAGAGGGAAAGGTAATAGAATGGGAAGAGGCCAAGAAGAAATTTGGACAGCAGGCTACAGACTGCCTTTCCTATTAGGGATAATATCAGAATACAGGCAAGGAGAAGGGGATAGGGGAATCCTAAGTGAAGGACCTGCAGTGGTAGACTTTTTAGATAAATGTAGAGTAGAAACTTCTGTTGAAAAACATAATTAGTAGGACATATAAAATATTGCATGATATGTATAAGAATCAATCAGAGGAGGTTAGAAAATATTAGGAAGAGAATGGATAAGCAAGTCACAGGGAAATAATGGGAGGATATATGTATAGCTCCAAAGTTTGGTTTGCAACAAACTCTAGAAGATTTAGGATTATTGCTTGGAAGTGTATGCATAGGTATTTCTATTCCCCAAACAGATTCCAAAGAAAATTTCCTCAGGTAGATAGCAAACGCTGAAGGTGTGATGGCGGAGAAAAAAAGTAATGTGAACATATGTTTTGGGATTTAATGAGTTGGCGGACTGTAAAAATTCCCTACTATCATAAATATATTGGATGAGCAAATAGATGTTACTAAGGAAATTATTTTTTGAGCTAAGATACAGGATCTGAATTGCCTAGACATGGTAAGGTCTTAAGTTTAATTCTGGTGTCTGCCAAAAATAAAAGCAGTTACTAAAACATAGAAACCAAAGTCTAAACCAGTTGTAACTGAAGTAGTGGATACTGTAGCAGAGATAAAGACCTGGAAGTGGGACAGATGCCCTTTCTTTCCCTTGCCTAGAAATGTTCCTGTATGCTTTTCCACCATTTCCAATGAGATCCAAGGTACTTCTGAAAATTCAGAAGGAATCCCCCAAAATCATTTTGGTGACTCCCTTCTGGATGAAACACCAGTGTTTCTCCCTTCTTTTGGAAATGATCAGGGGTGATTTCTGCAAGTTTCCTCATAGAATGGATCTACTCACACAAGATTGAGTGTTTGAAACACTCCAACCCCAATCAACTTCAGTTAACTGCCTAAATGATACATTGTCAATTCCCTTTTGGGCACCTATTTACTGAAAGCAATCAGCAGCTATTAATGGAGGCAAGAAAACCTGCAACTAGAAAGTCATCTATTAGCAAATGGAAAAGGTTTTCTAGATGGTGCCAACAACATAACCAGCACCCATTTAGGGATAGTAGTTCTATGACTTTACAATATTTTTATGAGTTGTTATCCAATGGCCTTTCTTACTCCTCCATCAAGGTTAATTTATTGGCCATTTCAGCATGCCTGCCCATGGAACTGCCTCTTTCAATGCATTCTCATTTTAAAATCTTTTTGAAAGGGATTTTGCATGAGAGGCCTCCAAGAATGCCAGTGGCTCCTCCTTAGGATCTTAATTTTGTCTAATAGAAGCTAACTTTTGCTTGATTTGAACCAGCTCATTGTGCTTATTTGAGGTTCCTAACATGGAAAACTTTTTTACTGGTTGCTCTGACCTCTGCAAGAAGAGTATCCGAGTTGCAAACTCTTATGCTGATTGGGTTTCTTGAGAAATAATCCTTTTATACGTGAAGTGTTCCAAGTTTACTTTATTTTCACTGCTGAAGCCAAAAAAATGAGAGAAAGGATGAA
The DNA here is from genome assembly GCF_019279795.1 of Protopterus annectens. Lineage (NCBI taxonomy): Eukaryota > Metazoa > Chordata > Ceratodontiformes > Protopteridae > Protopterus > Protopterus annectens. Next base: position 448,123,040 of record NC_056744.1, on the reverse strand, counting down.
CCATACCTATGATGTCTACAGACAGCTTGGGTACTATCCTGACAGGACTAAATCTTTCAGATCATTGGATTAGTTGCTCATTTCTTGTGAAAGCAGACGATTTCCAAATTGTTGTCTAAGGCTATTACCTTTTATTGTACTCACCACAGCAACTATTCCAGACAGGGTCAAGGCCCATTCTACAAGGGCCTTTGCTTCAACTATGGCTTTTTGGAAAGGCCTGGATTCTATAAGTATTCTAGAAACAGCAACTCTGTCCTCTGTACATACTGTTACAAAGCACACTAAACTTGATTCCTTCTCTAGCTGTAGATCAGGCTTTGCTAGGATCATGCAATGGCTCATGAAGTCTTCTTCCACCTCCCAAAATGTAAGCTATGGTAATCTACCCATATAGTTTAGGCTGCTGCAGCAGTGATCAATATAAAGAACATAGTATTGTTGCAGCACACCACAGAAGTGTCCAAACTGTGAACTACACAAAAGATCAAGCCAAGTGAATCTGTTCAGTCACAGATACAAACAAGTTTTTTTATTAAAATAAAAAAATCTGTTCTATACAAATAACACAATTACTATTCTCTTGAGCCTCAGCTCCACAAAAACCTTTTCAGAGTACATCTTGTTCTCAATTTACAAACATTTAAATACACTTACACTACTCATTAAACAATCAATCAATTAAAATTTTCTAAAACAATTATTACTATTTTTTAAAGGTATATCAAACCAAATATTTCCAGGAAAGCTCCCTATTGAGTCCCCTGGGATGTAATGTATTATATTTTAAAATAAATACTGCTTCCTTTTTTTCTCAAATGTTCCTTAATTCCTGCGGGTCTCCATTATGATATTCCTTAAAATACATAGCAACGGGACTTTGTAACTTTTCTTTTGCAATGTCCCTTATATGCTTTTTTAGGAATTAAAGAACATTTGAGAAAAAAGAAAAGTACTCTGAAAAGGCTTTTGTGGAGCTGAGGCACCAGAGAATAATAATTGTGTTGTTTGTGTAGAACTGAATTTTTTTATTTTAATAAAAAACTTGTTTGTATCTGTGATTGAAGAGATTCACTTGGGTTGATCGTTTGTGTGGTTCACAATTTTGTCACTTGTGTGGTGCTGCATATATGGCCAGTGAATCTTTTGTAAGATTACCGCGGTTGTTCAGGGAATTGAATATGGACACCACTCAGAGAACTTTGGATGGTTTTCTATGTTCCTCACAGTCTAGAGCGGGTGAAGGTTTGAACTTGGCAGTTAATTGCAATGAAATCTCTGCTCCTAATGGTGAACCATTTACAAGTGTATATTCTTGGTGGGAAGAGAATAGACAGAAGTGCGTTCCCTGAATCCATTTTCCATGGTGGGTAAGAAAACTAGCTTGATGGTAGCACCAGAAGTACAAGATCTGTTCGAGCAGCAGTGAGACTAATATTTAAAGAAACATCTGTTTTTTTCAACTTCCATGGTCTCCATAGATACCGGGAATTAAACATAACACCCAGAGGCTTGAGGGCAATTAGAAATCCCTCAACACCTTTGGATTTGAATAGTGATACAGCATTTTTCAAATGTTGGGTGGCAGCAACACAAAGATGTACCGCTGAGTGGGTCAGTATCTTGGTGGAGAGAGACTTGCTTAAGAGGGCTAAACTTAGAGGCTATTAAAAAGACCTGCTCTGATATAACTGGTAAAATTAGTCACAAAATCTTTGATAGTTTTTTGCAAGACATTAATAATAAATTGGTGTCTTATGAAAAAGAACTTATTGAACAGAAAAAAACTAAACTACTAAGAGACATTCGTGACTATGAATGCAAGCGTTTGTTGTCTCTTCTTCTAAAATGAACAGACGTCGTCAGGTTAGGTTCCAGGAAAATGGAGAAGGTATGGAACAATGCCAAAATCAGTACTGGTCTGCCAAAAGTGGAGCTTCGTCTGCTCCCTAAAGAACAAAATCCAGCTTATTTAAACAAAATTTTTCGTGACCCACAAGGCCCCCAACAGGGAAATAAAAAAAGAGTCTGGCAGGATCAACAGCAAGGTTTTGGATACAATTCCCATACTAATAAACAAGGTAAATGGACATAATGACTTAGGACTTCAAATTCATGCACAAGTGAGTAGTTTTGAGTATGTTGTTAATTTGTCAGAATGTATTTTAAATGATGCTGAAAGAAATGTGCTAAATAGGGGTTTGAAAGTCATCCCCTTGGCTCTCCCTAGAGTATATGAAATCAAAGGGGAATTTTCAACTTTGTCCGTAAGTTACATTTAATGGATTTTTTTGATGATCAGAAAATGATACAAAATGCATTTGTGGAAGACGTGTATGTGGAAGATGTTGAAAGTAATGAGGAAATTGTTTTCTCATGTAATTCGGAGAGGCAAATGCATAAGAGTAATTTTGATACAAGTGGCATTTTATACAAAAGTAAGTTTATACATCCTCCAAATGTGATAACATTGAACAGTTCCATTGTATATTGAACTATTCAGTTGAACAAGAATGTAAGTTATTTTTTTAGAAATGCAGTTGATTATAATATGACACAAATGAATGGTTAACTTTAAAGAGGTTAAGTGAGAGAAAAGAGCTGGTGTTCAAACCAGCGGACATGAGGAGTCAATTAGTCATACTATACTACACACAATATATGAACATGTGCTATCAACATCTTAATAATGATAGAGTTTATAAAAAGAGGATCTTCAGCTTATCAAGAAGCAGTAAAAAAATTATGAGGAATTGATTCATAATTTCAGCCAGGAAGATGCCAAAAACAATTTTTGAATAAGAATAGCACAATGGCAAAATTTTTCTGTGTTCCAGAAATGCACAAAAGTTTGGTTAACCCTCCGGGTCGTCCCATTGTATCTGCCCGTAATTAATTTACTCCTAATGTAGCATGTTTTCTGCATCAGTTTCTGTTAAAGAGGGTGGTACAAGTACCCTCGTATATTAAAGATAGTTTTGATTTCTAGACAGAGTAAGAACAATATCATGGCAAAGGGAATGTATTTTATAGTGATTGATGTAGTTAGTCTATACACTAGCATAAGACATAGAGATGGCATAGAGGCTACAGAGTTTTTTCTAGAAAATAGTCAGAGTACACAATATATTCTGGAATTAACATTATTTTGTCTTGAAAATATATTTGAATTTGATGGTTTTCTTTATCAGCAAAAATGTGGAACAGCTATGGGGCGGCTTTTTGCCCCCACATATGCCAGTTTATGGGTCTCTATGAAAATTTGTATGTGTATAGAAATATTTTTTTAGGGGAGTATTTTATACACTATTTTAGATACATAGATGATCTGATCTTTATATGTAAAGAGGGATTTGAAAAAGTGGAGAAATGTATTCAAGAACTGCAAACAAATAGGTTTGAGATCAGATTTGATAGGTTGCAGAAAGGCAACATAGTGAACTATTTGGATATCACTTTGGAAGGCAATATGAATGGTAAACTAAAAACAAAAATTATATAGGAAAATGGGGCAGCCTAGCCATATGCTGCATGGCACAAATTGCCATCCCCCACATACAATTACATCTATTCCTTATGGAGAGTTAGGGTTAGACGTCTATGTAGTGATTCTACAGATAGTGAAAGGGAAATTAATAACGCAGTAAACATGTTCATACAAAGAGTTTATGACCAAGAGAATGTATTGAAGGGGTATTTTAGAATGATGACTAGACAAACAGGTAGAACATTAAGACAGAAAGAAAGGGGACAGTTCTAATTTGTGTGGTTCACAACATAGTACTGTTTTTTTAAGTATTATTACCATAACAGTAGATGTTTGAATGTTTACTGCTGCAGTAGCCACTCCCTCCCAATTGTTTCTCGGTGCGTTGTTTTTGCCAGGGTGTGGACTTTTGTCCTAGTATTGCCCTTTCAGGGCTCATCCCCTTGGTATGAAAACTCTGAAGGACTTGACACCCAAACTCTCTTTTTAATCACGCCAGCTTGAGCTAATGGCTTATTCGCATGAAAGGTACCCTGAAACTTTGGAAGCTGGTTGACTGTTAAATCCTAGCAAGATATAACCCACGTAGCTTTGGATAATGATCATTCAAACAACTACTGTTATGGTGAGTTTAGTTACACAGCTGTATGTCCTCCTTAGTCACTGTTGCAGTATTTAGTCTTGTGAATACCTACTCGCAGGAGTCTGTGGTTGTCCTAACTGGCTGAGAATTTCATCCTACCCCCCCCCCCCACAACTGACTTCAGGATGTATGTGGTACAGAGGACTGGCATTCTTGTCATGATGGCTGATGCAGAATGCTGTTAGTTGCATCATCTGTCTGCAAGGCCTAAAGATCAGAGATCCTGGACAAAAAGCTAAGTACCCCGTTGGGAAGCATTTGTATATTGATTATTCTACATTTTCTGTAAATTTGATGTCAGGGAATGTTAATAATTGCCATGTAGAAAGCAAATTCTGCACAAGGATTTTCACTATCCTACTGTGCTTTATTTATTTATTTTTTATGCCCAGAGCATGACATCCCTAGATGTTCATGTTTCAGTAATAACAACATAGGAGTTCCTGCTGTGTAAACATGTAAGCACTTACAGTCCTGAGTACCAGAGATTTGTACCCTCCCTTCCAATTTCAGGAAGTCTAAATATGAGGGTCATCAGCCAGCACCATTTTCAAATTTGTTTCTTGCTGTCAGTGCCTGATGCAGCCTTCATCGAGTAAGTCTTTCAGTCTAAAGCCAGAGATAGAGCACCTAAATCTAAGTACTGCTATGGAAAAGAAGAAACATTTAAAGACAGGAAGCCAGGTAACAGCCTATCAGTGTTAGATAGTCCACCCAGGCTTATGATTATTGAAGAGGGAGAACTTTTTCACAGTCCTCTCCAATGACAGTGTGTGGTTAAGGCTCTGGTGAGACCTTCTGGAGTCAACCATGCTGCTGGACCTCTCGATGTCTGCTTGAACAGAAGGACTTAAAACAGTTGGATTGGTCCAGAGTCACTTCACAGACACTGGCTTCTGAATCCTTTACTAGACCAGCAGATGGGGAGGGTGGAATTCCCCATGCCAGAGGAATTCCCAGTAGATCGGGCACAGGTTGCACCTGTCTGCCTCTGATGACAACTGGTCTCACAACCAAGACCACACTCAAGGTTAAACATATGGCTGCTTCAACCTTGCTTCAGCCTAGCCCTCATACCTGCAGGACCTGGTTGGGTTGGATGAGGATCTCATGGATTTTATGAGAGTCTTACATTTGAGCCCTGGTAGGATTCCTGCTCCAGGAACTTGTCCTGATAAAAGGAAATGCGACCTTCCCCAGGAGGAGTTCTGCTGGACACAGAAACAAATTACCTTTCTTTCCTGTGAAAAGATTGTTTTTAGCACAGCATTGCAGAACACTAGCCCACCAGGAGATGGCATCATCCAGAGAAATCCTGTGAGCTATGCGTTACATGGCCTTCTGCATTCTACTGCTCCTCCTAGCAAAACTTCATAAGGGTAGATGCAATGGTTCCATAAAATGTGTGGTGTCAGCACAGACACCATTTAAACTTCCAAGACAAAGTTTCTCCCCAACTAAAAAACAGAATTGTAGTGAACAGAAACTTGCCTGCAGAGCAAAGAACTTCCTTTTGAGTGTCAGTAAGGGAACCAAATGATGATGTCAAATGCCTCATATCAAGCTTGGGGCATCCACTCAGGCAGTCTTCGAGGACAAGTGGGGGGGAAAGCCTTCCATTAGTCAGATAAATCCAAATGGAATGGTGGTAGTCCACAGAGGCATGATGACATTCAAACAAGTGTAGTAAGCAAGTACTCTCTGGGTAAAGACAGACAACACCATGGGAGGTACACATTCTTACCCACTCTACTGCCTGACAGTGCAGCTCTGGGAGGCAGTATAAGGGGTGAGGTTGCACCTAATAGCACAGTATCTCCCAGGAGAAAGCCACAAGCTTGCAGACCATCTGAGCAGATCTGTCTCTGACCCCAACAAGTAGATGCTAAAATAGTCCATTTTCAGTGTGCCAAACATAGAACTTGCCTCCAAAGAAAACAGGCAGTTAAAGTATTGTTCAGGGACCCCAGACAACAGGGCCTGAAGGATGGATGCTTTCTCCCTCCCACTGACTGGCCAATTTCTGTATGCTTTCCCTCCCATACCTCTCATTCCCAAGTACCTTGCAAAGATCAAGGAGGAACAGTTGATGATTGTCTTAATTGAAATCTTAAGGCAGCATTGCCTTCCTCTGGTTTACAACATAAGCAGATGAGAACCAAAGTTGCTACCATTGGAAGTGGATCTCTTGACCCAGAACAAAGGAGACACAATACATCCATTCCAACTTGAGCACACTGAAGCTGGCATCCTGGATGATATGATCCTTATTCTTCAGGGCCAGCTGTTAGACAAGGACATATTGTGTACCCTAAAAGAGGCCAGAAGACTCCATACCAGAAAGTTATGAATTTATAAATGGAAATGGTTACTGTATGGTGCCAGACCAAAGGCCAGCAACCTGTAATAGCTAATGTCCCCTTGGCTTTGACCTATTTGGTAGAACGTTTCAGCAAGGGTCTGTCTTACACTATTAAAATTCATGCTTCTGCTGTTTCTGTTTGCCTGCCAATGCACCCCATTTGTTTTCTCAGTCCATGATGAAAGAGTTCCTCAAAGGCATCAGATACCTAGGGCCACACAGGAGGGGCCCCTTTCACCTTCCCTGTACCTCAGTTTTGTATTGAAGAAGCACACTTTGCCCCCTTTATTCCTCCTACTTCTACAGACATCACATTTTTATCCTGGAAAACTACCTTCCTTGTTGTCATCACCTGAGCTACAATAATCACTGAGTTACAAGCACTAACGTGTAAACAGCCTTTCCTCAGATTTCACCCAGACAGAGTTTCACCGAGAAATTACCTCACCTTCATGCCCAAAGTGGTAAAATCTGTCCCTGAATCAAACATTCCAACTCGCTATTTTCTTCCCAAACCTACATAATGAGGGAGAAAACTTAACACCTCCTAGATGTACACAGACAGCTCAGGTTTTACTTGGGTAAGATAACACAATTTAGAATGTATGTTCAGCCCTTTGTAGACTTTGCGGGTAACAAACTGGGCAACCCAGTAAGCAAACAAACTCTCTATAAGTGGACATCTAACTGTATCTCTTTTTGGTGCAACACCATGGCAAAAAGGTACTGCAGCACATTAGAACTCACTTCAGCAAGGCTACAGATACCACTGCTACCTTTATCAGGGGGATGTCCACCTAAAATATTCTGGAAGAAGCCGCCTGGTCCTCAATCCACACTTTTTCTAAGCACTACTTGTCCTGTACCAGAGATGAGTTTGTTTTTTGCAGTCCTGCAGGGGCTCCTATTCACGGTTTGATATCTATAATTTCCAGCCACTATTCCTAGAGCTTTGGGAATGCTCCCAGATGGTTATTACTGCAACACTAAAACACAATGAACATAGTACAGTTTGCCTATATACCATAAATGTAGATGCCCTAGTGCCTTCACTGTTGCAGTATCCTTCCCCCCCATCCTTCCCATCTATCATGGCTGTAAGGATATTGGAGCTACATTCATGTGAGAGCAAGAAAAAAGTCAGAAAAGGCAAAATCAAACGATCCTTATACCCTGATGTCCTGATGGAGAGTATTTAGGCTGGCTAAGGGCTTCCACAGCAGGAAATCACAAGTAGTTATTACTGAAACAGTGAAGACACTCTAGCATCTGCATTTATGGTAAGTAGGCACAACTGCAGTTTGTTTTGTCATTTTTTTTTTTTAATAAAAAAATAGGTTGACTCACTTCAGCAATACCAGTTAGAAAGTACCTCTATGTCTATGCATTCCATGTCATCTGCCGGATTCCAGGCTGACATCCCTAAGAAATGCATGGCGAAGCATCTAAAGGGGTAGGTTAGAGAGGCTGACAACTCCCTAGGTGATGCCCTATTTCCCACCTAAGCTTGTGAGTGTTGATCCAGGTGAGGTGTGTGCACAGCCCACAACATCAGCAACTGCTGGACCTGAGACTTCTGGGGCAACTCTTGTGGAGGCCATGTTATTGTTGTTTTCCTCTTACTCATGAGTCGGAACTGAGCAACCTTGATCAGGTCTCATGCTGCTCAGGTAAGTTCTCTCAGACTGTAAGCAACTTCTGAAGGCTTCTGAGCCTGCCAAAACACAGAACTTTGGCTATTCCTTCAGTTCATGTTGCCTTGTATGATGGGTTTGATGACATATCATTGCAACCTGATTCCTTACTCCATGCTCTAAGAAAGGCAGACCATGTTTGCAAGGTGCTGAACACCCATAAACACCTTTACAAGGACCCTGTATTGGACCCATCTGTGGTGCTCCTGGAGTCCAATAAGGGAAACACTGAACCTCCTTTGACAGAAAATATACACTTCTGCTATCCTGGCCATGATTTCTTTCAACTACCAGTGTCAGTGATGCAACAGGCAGCATACTCACTTTTGGTGCAGAAGGTTGTGAGTTCTATTCCCACCCCAGGGAAATGAATTGTCTGGCAGCTGGCACAGAGGATATGACTATGAGCGGTATTTCCTGAGGTACATGGTTTCATTCCCTCGGTAGCCTAATGTGTGACCTTGAGCCAGTTAATTAACCAGACAGGGTTTAAGGGCAACTAGGAATATGAGCTAGGCTCTTCAATGAATCCCTGGACTGCAATCCTAGTAACTATTTATGAACCCTACATGCTTGTATACCATGAATCTGTATTGAAAGAAATAAAAAATAAGGTAAAGGCGATTCAAAAGAAACATCCTGGAGATGACCAGTGTTGATGCTACTCTGGCCTTCAGGGCCATAAATTATGACCCAGTATGTTCTGGCCCTTTTATTTCAACTTGGGGGGGGGGTGATATCAAACTTTCCTGACTGTAAAGACAAGACTGCTGCCCTTTCCTTACTGAGTTCCACTTCACAGGTAGCTCGTCACTCTTATAAAATATAATTATGATGCAGGTGATGCATCTTCTAGAGCTGCTGCTTCAGATTCAGTTATGAGGAAGTACTCTTGGCTTTGCCTCCAGGCCTTACCTGATTATATTAAGACCAGGCTCCTAGGTACTTCTTTGGGCAACCAAAATCTTTTTGGTACTGCTGCTGCTCACCTGTTTAAGGCTCTACAAGACAAGAGAAAAGTTATGCAGGATGTTAAACAAAGTTTTGTTCCTCCTATCCCCAAATTTCAGAGAAACTATCTTTCTAGTCTGCTTTTGTTCATTGCCATGTGGACTAAAGGTTAGGTGGATGAATAGTGGAACTCTCTTTTGTAAGTTCCTTCTTGGTGGTTGCCAAAACCGCCATGGCATATACTGCAAACCCCTTGGCCCAAAACTGATGATCCTCTGGCACTGTGAGAATTTTGACTGGTCTCCTGGGAATTGGTCTATGGAGTCAGGGGCCTTCCGTGCCCACTGCATGATCAGCTTAATGAGATTGCCAGCAGGCAGGCTCACCCAAGAGGTAGATGGTCAAGCACCAAAAGCTTGCAGGTACACTGACTCCTCTGAGGAAGGGTCTTTAGATTTCCAGTCACCCCTCTGCTTCCATATCTCTAGAATGTCTCCAAAGGAGACATCTTCTGGGGGTGACTATGAGGAACCCTCCCCAGCATCGAAGTCCATGTCCTCCGTGAACAGTTTCCTCTGGGGAATCTAGGCGCTTCCTCTTACATGTCTTCTTCCAGGGCACCTACTCAGTGGGAAGCTCTATGGAGGACTTGGAAGAAAAAGGGCCATGCACAAGGGTATCCTGCAGCTTTGGTGCCCGCTGTCCAGGAGTGGAGGTTGGAGGAAACTCTGGATGAGAAGGAGTCCCAGAATAATACTCTGATAGGGAAGGGACCGGCTGAGAACCTGCAGAGCCCAGTGCCCTCTACATCACCTGGAAGGCCGGACCCCCTGAAGAGGGATGGGAGCCCAGAACCATGAGGGGCAACCTGGGAACCGTGGTCCCACCCTGCTCCTATGAGACCATCCCCGATGACCAAGCTGGGGAAGAGCCTGTGCCTGCTGAGGCTCCAAGAAGCAAGGATGGCCCCAAAAAAACTGGAGCCAAACCAAGCCCCTAAGATCTGGCAGTGAAGCTATGATCCTGGGAGTCTGTAGGATCTGACGGAACTGAGGAACACAGGACAGATTCTGGAACTGACTGTGTAAAAGGTGTTGGCACCAGAACAACCAGAACCAGAGGAATCATAGTCATAGTCTGTAAAACCTCGGAGAAGGTTAGAGGAGGAAAACTTGGTGGACCATGTAGGTAAACAGATATAATTTGGTAAAAAGAGAAAGTTAAAAAGCTTTGAAGATCTAGAAATAATAAAAATGACAGTTCATGATTAGAAGTTTAATCCTGCCAAGATTTTTAGGAGCCAATAATTTTTGGTAAGATATCCTGATAGATTATGGAAATTATTTACCTTTTAGTAGGTTATTATGAGTCCTTAATTTTTTAGGTGGATTGTCGGGAAGCATTTATACAAAACAATTCAGGAAAAGTGTTCATTTTAACTATTGCAATTTTTGTAAAGTAAATGTTTGTTTTCCATGTAATGGTTCCTGTTGTACTAGAGACCCTTGATTAACAGTATTATTATAACTGAAATTGTTTTGCTTAAAATAATTCCTAAATGTTTAAATGTGGTAACAATGTTTATATTGTAAAGTTTGCATGCAGCAATGTAAGTATAATTATATAAGAGAAAATCATTATTTTCAACTGTAGTTTGAGAACTCTGGGAAGAAAGTTTTAGCTTATGAGATATGCTGGAGGTCATTGCAAAGACTGGAAATATCTACAAAGGCTATATGCGGAACTATATAAGTTTCTGAAATTTTGGAATAGATTTTGACTAGATATCAAACATAAAAAGTATAGTAGCTAAATTTGAATGTAATAGATGAACTGTGTTGGTAAATTTGTTGAGAAACCTAAAGTTATTTGAAACAGAAAATAAAACCCCAAAATTAACTTTGTCAAAGGCTTTGGCAGCATCAATGTGCAAACCAAGTACTGGAATACAAATGGATTCTTTTAGGTGAAAAGAGATGTCTCTATAGTTTAGTCTGATATGTAGTCTGGCAAGATTTAAGGAAACCTAATAGAAAAGGTGAAGTAAGCAAAGTTCAGACTGTTGTAAATATATCTGTTAATATTCAAAGCTTTTCATGCAAGTAAAATTGAATGACAATTATTAGAAGTAATGAAACAGAGGAGTTTGTGAAGAACACTTCTTGACCAGGATATAAATCAATATGTTTTGAGCCATATAGAAGAAAAAATATGAAGTAGTTTTGAGAGTTTGAAATTGAACTTACTGTAAATTGTTGCAGTAAAACTATCTGCACCCACTGCTGTATATTACTTCAGAAACTGTATCACCTCCCAACTTCCTTTTCACTCAGAAGAGTAATAAGATTAGGGTGATACTCTATAGGCAATTGAACAATATGGAATCTAATAATGTTGTATATCAGAACATTTAATTAATTTATAGCCTTTCCAAAATAGAAGTACAATTTTTAACATTGACTCTCAAAGGGGCAATGAGGTCCTGTATCGTAAGAGTGAGCGAGAGAGAACAAGAAAGAATATATAGCCATCTCTCACCTTGTATTTCTACTCAGTAAAAATGAAAACATGCAAGTGACCACTCTTGGTCGGAAAAATGAGAGTACACATCTGCAGTGTAATAGATCTCGTATGTGAAACGCTAAAGATGCAGTATATGTGCCTTCAATGTACATTTTTTCAAACCAAAATGAAGACATGATGTAAAATGAAATATTACGCAATGAAATCTCATTAGAATTCTAAAATGTGCATGCTGATTGAATGAAGCAGTCAACATGCCAATTATAAATTGAGCATTACCCACAGGAAGAAATCTAACTACCAGCTCAACATAAAAATTAACTAATACCTAAACAAACAATTCTGATGTTGTAGCTGCTTTCTCTGCAGTCACTGCATACAAACAATGCAGATTATGAACTACAGACTTTAGGGAAAGCACCCAGATGATGGTCAGTAAGCACACAAAACATTACAATAAAAAATCTTTTAAACGTACCCAGGGATGTCAGGACTCCAAACAACCTCATATAAACAGTACATGTGTGCATTGCTGTGTCCCCAAAGAAGGAAAGAAAAGGAGAAAATTTTAATTACCAATATACACTGTATGAGCATCGGCACATAGATGTCCCACACTTGTCCATTACACTAGTAAGCCTTCCCCAGCTATGGAAAATGGCACAAAAGACTGCACAAAGAAGACTTCAGTCATGCAGTGCTATTATTTAACAAAGTATAGTATAACAGCATTAACCCACTCCTGTATTGATCAGTGCAGGATTTACCCATGCCTGGCTGTGTTTGATCAGTCTGGCTTTGTCCTCTTGATCAAACCTATGACAGTCATGGGTAAAGTCTGCTTTACCTACACAAGACATTAACTATTGGGTAAATGGAAGAGGGAGGCATAAATCCTTTGTTTAGAAAACAAGTATGTTCCTTGTTAAGTGTAATAATTGAGACAAAAATGTAATATAAACTGCATCCAGTAGTAGGTTTGTATGCCAATTTGAGGGTGACAGAAACTTCTTTGCATTTATATAAAGTAACAAGTGTCCACCTTCTTGCTGTTAACATCAGCCTAATAAATTTAATGGAGGGGAACTATGTTTAAGTACATCTAAGAAAGTAGAAGTAAAGGAAACTGACATAAAGTATAATATATACTTGGGGACATTTTTTTTTGTTTCTAATTTGGACAATGAACCTAAGCTACATTTTTGGCTTATAGCAGTACTAGATGCTCTAATACCATGCAAAAAAATTCATTATTATTGATTCTAGGTCGAAAGGACACATATTTTTATATTACTACCACAACTATACCATCTGGTTAGATGTATACTAAGGTATTTTATAGATTTCTTGTATTCAAATGAAGTTGGAGGTTGGTATAATGGTTAAAGTATTTACTCCACAGTTGCAAGGTACAAGGTTTCACTCTCAACTTTGAAACGGAAATTGGCTAGGCTTAAAATAGCCGGAAAAGCAGCTACCCTAGTACTTATATATGAACCTAAGTGTATTGGTCATTCGTTAAGGCTAGTGTAAGTAATTTATCTTTGGACTTGAATATAACCTCCTTACCACATAAAATGCCAGATTATATAGTTTTAATACAAAAAGTGTATTTCTTTCACATTTTAATTTTGTTGATGTGGACAACCCCTGATTTTTTTTTTTGGAGCTGAAAATCCCTACTATGGCATCATGAAAGACTGAAGCCACGATGCCTCACTACCTAAATTAAGGTGTAAGGTACTATATTTCCATGCTAAATGCATCAGTATTAGTTTCTTTGTTTGCAGAAAGACAAGTAGGCAACTAGACCTTGAAGATGGAACATGTCTCATTGAAAATCAACATGTGATGATATAGTCCCGAAATCATAATGTAAGAAAGAAGCTGCTTCTCTAAAGAGGGAAGTTTTTTGTTTTTACAATTGTATACAAATAATTGCTCAGCACTAACCATGGCATCATTTTATGTGAGTGTTTATGGAGAAAAAACTAAATAAACAGTGAAACTAAAAAAATAGCACACTGTAATCCTGATTTTGTATAAAATCACTTACAACTTTAACATTAAGAGTATAATGTGAAATAAAATTAGTTGTAAAATAAAGATGCTTCCAGAAGTGTCGAATACACTTTAAAAATGTTTTATTCTTCCACAATTATTAATACAAGTTTAAATGTATGGTTAACTTTATTTTTATGTCCAGTTATACATACATACATACATACATACATACATACAATATTAGTGAGAGACAGAGAGTTGGAGGATTAGTTCCACAGGTAGATTACATTTATTTTAATGAAATACTAAAATTGCTTTTTCTGTCCTCACTATTTATATAGGACTTGAAATAGTTATTTTCACACACATATATTTTAAATATTATATTTTATCTAGTCTTCTTCATTATAGTACTCCAGTGCTTTAGCATATCTACCTTTGTTTTACAGCAAACCCTCATCCCTTTGGAGAATGCAGACTATAAGAACCAAAAGGAGAACAGAATGAAGTGGGATGTCTAACAAGGCTCTATACCATCTACATCACATCCTGAGCTGGGTGTGAGATCAGCAAAAGTTCCCCATGGAAAATAGGCCGCTGTTTGTAAAACATTCTGCTCAAAAAATTGGACACAGAAAAGTAGGTAAACCATAAGCACTGGTTCACTGCTACAGCAACCCCTCCTTAAAGATCTACCATTAAATAAATACAGTTATACACCACTCTATTTGATCCATAAAAGTGACATTTCCTGCACCTGCAAGCATGGTAGTACTGCTCAGCTTCTTTCGGCTTTTCCCGGTTACGGGTTGCCACAGGGGATCACCTGTCTGCTCATGATTGGCAGTGGAGTTTTTTTACTGTGTCGAGTTGCCAGCCCGGCACCCAACCTTCCATGGAAGGCACACACACACACACACTCACACTCACACTCACATTCACACTCACACTCACACTCACACTCACACACTCACTCCTAGGGCCAATGTAGAGTACCTAGTGAACCTACAGCATGTCTTTGGGATGTGGGAGGAAACCGGAGCACCTAGAGAAAACCCATGTGACCATAGGGAGGACATGCAGACTCCGCACCGAAGGCAACCCAGCTGAGGATCGAACCGCAGAACCTCTTGCTGTGAGGCAGCAACACTAACCGCTGCACCACCATGGCCGCCCGGTAGTACTGTTCAGCTGTAAACACTAATTAAATTCACACTATATAAAGACAGATGTTTACATTTCACTGCACCTAAAATCACTAAATGCAATCATAGAGTGGCTGTTATGGCATATTTTCTTAGAATTGTGCTAGAAAATGTCAGACTTTCTTAGATGTAATCCTTTATTTGAAAGGACCACAAGATGCCTATATAACTATTAGATGGCATAACAAACTATAGAATTTTGACAAGTTTAAACTTAACAACCACAAATTTCAGACGCCA
Source organism: Protopterus annectens (assembly GCF_019279795.1). Lineage (NCBI taxonomy): Eukaryota > Metazoa > Chordata > Ceratodontiformes > Protopteridae > Protopterus > Protopterus annectens. The sequence continues at coordinate 448,107,931 of NC_056744.1, read as the reverse complement.
TTGTTTTCTTCAGTTTAGCAGTATTAGCTATTGCAGTATATCATATAATGTTAATTACCAAACTGTCTCATACAATTTTGTAAAAAATTAAAAATATATAAAGATATGAATATTTGTAGGTTGAGTATAGTTAAGGTTTGAATTTTTCATTAGAAAATGAGTATGTGCAACATTTCTTAAACAAAAATTTAGCCATTGGTTCTTTTTAGGTTATCGAATATAAATCCTACTAAAAAACAAATATTTTTAATACTAGGTCTAAAAAGTCAATTTATATATATAAAAGTGAGATTTTTTAATCATTTTAAAATATCATGGCATTAAAGATTATATTTTTGTTAAGATTCAAGATGCAACTGCTTCATTGCCTTTAAAACTAGGCACATAGTCTGAGGTTATTTTATAAAGTGTTACCATATAATTCAAAAATTGTTGCAAATGTAGTAAACTCTTTTGGAGATACAGCTGTTACAGCACCCTCGTTTGTGACAGAAATTAATACAGCTTGGAGTGGGAAAAATCACTGATTTTTATCAGTGGACATGCACAGTGTTGCTAGCAGAAGAAAACAAAACTAAACAAAATGAATAGTTAACAAATTATTAGGTTTCAAAAGTAAGGCATTAAATGCAACACAGAACATCCAGACTCTCAGTACTTCTGTGATTGACACAGGTTTCTGCCATGAACATCATCTAGGCTAAAACCGACCTTCTCAGATGTGTTCTTCATTGCAGCTAATGTGTTTCTCGTGATTTCATTAAAGGACCATTGTGGGTACAGCATTTACTGCTTATGGCTGGGTTGTTTCTAATCCTGGCCTATATCCCTGTTCAAATCAAGTGCTAGCTTTAGCATGTTTGTTGCTAATGATGAGATGTTAAACTAAGGTCCTATCTGTTTGAGTTGGTTGTCGCACAGGTGAATATAAAATATCCCATGGCACCTGTTATAAAGAGTAGGGGTGTTTTAACACAAATCCAAAGAAATAAATCCAGAAATACAGAAACAAAAAAGATAATCAATCCACAAGAAATATACAGGCTATACAAAAGAAAAGGAAAGAAAAAAACAAAATTGTCCACCCCACCCTTTTAAGCACAATTAATGCTTAATTTTTGAAAGAACATTCCAAAGATCTCAGTGTACATTATATAACAATCAGTTTTCCCTTTCCAGATAAACCATATGACGGTAAGACGTAATTTGTGTAAATAATCAACAATTCCAACTTCAGAAGAAAAATGTCGTATAGCAGTCATATCAACAGAAGCCAACCGTGGAGTATCTAATGCTCTGGTAACCATATATGCTGCATGGACTCTTCTACATTACAAAGAGAATACAGACAGTCCAAAAGAACTTTATATTTTGTATTACCCTTAACCAGGAGCTTTTCCTAATGATAATCTCCATTAGAAACCAGAGCATTCTTTCACAGCATTGGTATAAATAAAATAGGACATCTAATAGCTAAGTAGCTATCTTTTCAAGGATAAATAATATAAAAAGAACATGTAATAAATTTATACCACATATGTTCATGTGTTCCTATATTCCCAATACTTTCCATAATCTAATCTTAACATATTCACTAAATTGCATATCGAAAATATTACAAGGTTTCCTAATATGTGTTCACAAAGACCAAAAATGTATATATTTAGAAACAAAAATTCCAAAAAGGTAGGAGATTTGGAAACCCCTTAAACATAAAACATTATATGTATGAATCGAACATAAAAACAAGATTAATTAATACCAGTCCATTTCCACTGTTTTGCCCTTTAAGATACCACACCTAATTCGGTTTAAACCCGCCTTCCAAATAAAATGGTAAAAAAATATCTAAATCTTCTATAAATTAGTAGGTGAAACATCAACCAATCCAAAATATAATACCTTCCCCAAAACAAAAGTATTCAATAAATTCACCTTTCTGAAAAAGATAAATAAAAAGTCAACCAATATTTGCATGCTGATTGTATATCCTGAAATAAATCATACCATTTAGAAAGAATCAAATCAGTACCACCAAATGTCACTCCCATAAAATCAATGACGGTTTCAGAAAAAAACAATGTCTCCTAACAAAGCATCCTTACCAAAATATTTACATTTACCCTGATTGATAGACAATCCCATCTATTCCAACAAAACACTTTACACATCTCACTGAAATTAGAAGTAGTGATAAGTAAACCACTTGTATAAGAACAAAAAAGAGGCAAACACACTGGAGGTGTCAAATCCCGCCATACATCGGTATGAAAAGGAAGAAGCTATAAGCATAACAGCATTTGTAATAGTGTAAAAGGAAGACTACTTAAAGGACACTCCTGCTTCACTCCACAGTGGATGGAAGTCGGATCACCCACCCATTAAGTACAACCTGTTTTAAAAAATGAAAATATTTAGAGGATCTGAACCTAATTTTTGGCATACATATTCAGACAGGATGGCGTGCACTTGTCAAAATCAGGGAAGAGAATTTTTTGCAGAAGATATTTTGCAATATTTGACAAACACAAGGCAGGATTTTTGCCAGGTTGAAAATTTAACAGTTCACAGATAACATTTAATGCATCTCTGATGGTTGTTAATGCTAGGAGCATTAATAATAAACTTTTTTTATTGTAAGACTGATGTTGTTATTGTTTGTGAAACACAGTTAAAGAACATGTATAAATGTTTTTACTGTAATAAACATTTTAATAAAAAAATCAGGTGGAGGTGTTATGATAGGGATTTAAGATAGTTATTAGACCTGTGATTATTACATGTTCAATGATAACACCAGTACTATAGACTGTGTAACTCTGACAGTAAAGACAACCTGGAACATATAACAATTGTTGGAGTGTATAGACCTCCAAAATCAAGTACTGATGACCTGGAGGAATTCATAAATTTATTTTATGAAACACAAGAGGGAAGAATGGTAGTGGCTAGGGACTTAAATTCACCAGAAACAGACTAGAATAATATTTATTTAACAACATTAGTGAGGAAATTATTCACAACATATGTTCAGGAACAACAACTGCTTCAGATTATAAAAAAAAAAAACAAAAACAAACACTACTAGGGAGTGGAACATACTAAACGTTGTGCTCCTGAATAAATTACTGTTACTTCAAGTCAAGTTTTACGACTGTTGATTTGCAGTGATCATGGGGTTATAAAGGTTAATTTGTTGCTAGATAATTTTGCCAAACTGAAGTCTAAACCAATGCACAGAAGATTAATAACAGATTATATGGAGGCAAAAGTCACTATGTAAAAATAATTGGAGTGATGTATTCATGCAAAAACTGCAAAAGGAATGAGAAAAGTTTTGAAAGAGAAATTGCCTTAATGCAAAAAAAAAAAAAATGTTTAACATCAGGATCTAGGCACACAACATAAGTAGGATATATTTCCATGAGAACAAGATACTTGATTAAAGTGAGAGACAAAAAATTGAAGAAATGGAAAAGAGGTGGAACTACAGTTTTGAAAACTGAAATTAATAAGTTGGGCAAACAAATTAAGCATAACATGACAAGATCAAGAAAAATTTGAAGAAAAATTATATAAAGGTATTGAGCATAATAGGATCATAGGAGTTTACTAGGCTATCAGCCTTGAAGGTCATTTCAAGCCTAGCCATTTCATCCCAATGTAATACCATAGATACCAAAAAGCATATATCAAAGGTGCAAAAAACAAAGGTAAGGAATCCGGTTACCATCCAAAATCCACTATGTTTAGAATCAACTTTATTTAGAAAAAAAAACACGTGCAGATTAGAACATTAACGCGTTGAGAATTAACCACAGTGTTTTCGTCTTCTTACATAGACTTCCTCAGATAAAATGCCATACATTCAAATCCCTTGTTTATATAGAAGCAAAATAGGTTGTAAATCAATCAACCAATAAAAAATATTTCATTTAACCATTTAAAATGTAAAAATGGACTCTAGAGCTCATTCCTCAGGTACTGTGCATTTTAACAATGCCAGCAATGTTAAAGAAATTAAGGACTGGTTATATACCAAGTATTCCTTTAAAACCAAAACGAATGTGAATAAGCAGAATGGGACGGGTGTTTCTTACCATTCCAAACTTTATAATTTATACAAAATGTTGTACAAATATAGAACTTATACAATTGAAAATGAATATTTGAAAGAATGTATCTCAAGGGAAATTGTACCAAAGGGCCTTCGGGTCTATAAATTTCCCAACAATGTGGAATATGATTCTGATTTTTATAAGGAATTGATTGAACTTTTTAATAAGTGTGGTCTAGATATGTTACGTTTGATGGTTAGAGAGAATGTAAAATGCCAGGAACTGATACAAAAAGAAATAGAACAAATAGAACAACAGATTAAGACTGATTTAATTTTTAGTATTGAGGAGGAGAAAGCTAAATATTTTGGTATGAGGGAAGAGATAGATAAAAAAAGTAATGAATTGGTTAGTAGGAAAATGAATAAATTGGAAAGGGACCTTAGGGACTATGACAGTAAAAACTGTTACCCTAAGCCAAGTTTTTCACACCAAAAACACTTGGGACATAATCAGGTATTATCTTTTGGAGAAAAGGAAAATAATACTGAAGAAATTCCCTATGGTGATTGTGATGACTATGAAAGGGAATATCCCCCCCTGCGTAGGTCGGAGAGACTAAATAATAAAAGGGGGCAACAGAATACAAATTTTCAGATGAGAGGGGGGAGAAGGGGGAGGTACTAAATGAACACCTCCCGACCCACCCTCCTGATAGTCAGATTTTGGTTGATGGAATTAAGAACATATACAATAATTTTACTATATACAATTTTAGTAGTACAATACTAAAGAAGGAATTTTTTTCCTTGCTTTCAAAAGGTTTTAAATACATTCCCCATTACAAAGGTGATGTTACCAGGAGTCTGTTGGACATCAAGATGTTTTTAAGAAAAGTTAATTTAAATATTATACTACCCAAAAAACAGGACCCACCCATTAATGACTTAAAACGAAAAAGTGTGTTCAATCCCCCATTACATCCCCAATTGAGAAATCTAGAAATAGAAATAAGAAAAAAACAAAATTATATGTTTTTTAAGGGGGACCTTAACAAAGATGAGAAAGAAATTTTGATGCAACTGAAAGGGGATAAAAACCTAAGGGTAATGAAACCTGACAAGGGTGGTGGAGTGGTTTTAATGGAGAACATTTTATACGAAAGTAAAATGTACACTATATTATGTGATGACTTGAAATATTCCAGTGTTTCAATAAATGAGATCAATATTGCTTATAACAAAATAGATCTCAGTTTAAAAGAAATATTGTATGAAGGATTAATAGACAACAATACATTTCATTTTTTGAAGGTAGAGAAGCCTAAAGTACCAGCTATTTTTGGGATACCCAAGATTCACAAATGTGAATGGGACCCACCCCTTAGACCGATTGTGGCAGCAGAGGGGTCCAAAACACATAGTTTGGCTAAATATGTTGATCAAAAACTTAAAAAACTTTGGGTTAACAAAAATACAATATTAAGAGACTCCTGGGATTTATTAAGGGAAATAACGGATGATTTGTATCAAGATAATCTTTTGTTCATAACCATAGACATTGTTGATCTATTTTCCTCTATACCCTATAAAGAAGGGTTAGAAATGTTGGAAGATATAGTATATGAAGATATTACACTGTCGCAAAATGAAAAATTAGTATGTCTATGGTTAATGGACTTAATTTTAAAGAATAATTTCATCTTTTTTAATGGAGAGTTTTATAAACAAATACAGGGGGTAGTGATGGGAGCAGGTTGTGCTCCCACCTACGCCAATTTGGTTCTCATGAAATGGGAGGAAAAATATGTATTTAATTCAGATTTTAAGGATTGTTGGAATCTATACTGTAGGTTTCTGGACGATATAGTGATTTTTTGGACCGCGGGTATAGAAAGATTTGACAAATTCATGTCCTACTTGAATAATACAACAACATTTTTGAAGTTTACCCATAATATTTCCAAAAATAAACTTTTGTATTTGGATATAGAAATATACAAAACAGGGACACAATTTGAGAGTAAAATATATAGAAAACTGACTTTCTGTAACTCCTACCTGCACTATGACAGTTCCCACCCACCACATTGTAAGAAGAACATTGTCAAAGGACAATTCGTGAGGGGACGTAGAATGACTAGTGCAGAAAATTATTTTTATAATGAATGCGAGCTACTTCAAAAGATGTTTTTGGAGAGAGGGTACCCACTTGATTTTATAGTGGGTGTAAGAGAAGAAGTAGTCAATGGGAGACTAAATAAGTTCAAACCTATTAAGAGTAATAGGGAGCATTTGGTTTTGGAAAAACAAGTTGAGCAAGGTAAAAAATATAAGCAGGCCCTAGTTTTAGAATATAATGGGGTAAACAAATTTGTAAAGCCGATTTTATTGAAAGAATGGGAAAGATTTGTTTCAATTACCGATTTAGAAAATCTTAAAGACATCCCTCAAAGGATTATTTACAAAAAATCTAAAAGTATTAAGAATATTTTGGAAGATAAAGTAGGGAACATCGAAAACAAAGTAAAAGTGGGCACCTACAAGTGTGGTCGGTGCAAACAATGTAAATATATCCTTGGTGTGGAAAAATATTTTTTAGAGAGTAGAAGCAGATGGATAACCAGTGGAGAATATTTTAATTGTGAAACTAAAGGTATTATTTACCTGGCCATTTGCAAAATATGTACCTCCTTTTATGTGGGTAAATCCGAAAGGAAGTTGAAAAAGAGGATTTATGAACACATTTATGAAATATCAATAGGTAAAGAAACTAATGCATTATTCAAACATACCAAGGAATGTAAAAGTGCTACCTTTGGTTTTTTGGTGTTAGAAAATGTTAAATATAACATTAGAGGTGGTCCATGGGAAGCTACCCTGGAATATAGGGAATTGTGGTTGCAAGTGACATTACAGGCAGACTATACACCAGGTCTGAATGATTTTATATCCATTAAGCCACTTCTAAAACTAAGAGCAGCTAAACTTTGAAGAAATTTTAAAAAAATTGGCCACTAGATGGCAATAGATACTGTCCTAGAACCTTATGTATAATGGAAATTCCTTTTAACTGATGTTTTATGTTTAATATATATATATATATATATATATATATATATATATATATATATATATATATATATAAAACATTTTTTCTACTATTTAATATTTATAATTAATGGTTTTTAACATTCAAGATTTTAAGTAATACTGTTTTGCACCTTTAATTGGTTAGTTAGGTTACAATGGCAAGAAAAATACCTATTGTACTACCTAGATGTTTCTCCTCCATTTACAATATTCATAGGCGTGTGTTTTTAAATTTTTAAATGGTTAAATGAAATATTTTTTATTGGTTGATTGATTTACAACCTATTTTACTTCTATATAAACAAGGGATTTGATTGTATGGCATTTTATCTGAGGATGTCTATGTAAGAAGACGAAAACGCTGTGGTTAATTCTCAACGCGTTAATGTTCTAATCTGCACGTGTTTTTTTTTTCTAAATAAAGTTGATTCTAAACATAGTGGATTTTGGATGGTAACCGGATTCCTTACCTTTGTTTTTTGCACCTTTGATATATGCTTTTTGGTTGGTTTGGGTGCAAATACCACTTTCAACTTGAATACCATAGATACGCTAGTCAACACCCAGCATTGCATTTAGTAATGACTGCCCATGTACAGGAGGGATGTGGGCACTGTCTAGGTTCCTTTTGAACAGTGTTATAGAAGTGCTCTGTTTCACGTGAATTGGTAGCCTATTCCACAGTCATGGCAGTCACTGAAAGACAAATCTATACCTCCAGCATGTCCTACTTAAGTCACAGGCCATATTTAGGTCCCTGGAATGGGTAGCTCTAGTCCCATTTGATTTATGGATGTGGAGCAAGTTCATTAGGTTTGGGTCTGAGATTGCTCTGTAAGACAGACATAAGGCTCCCCTAAGAAGTCTGTATGATACAGAGTATAGTGACAGGGACTATAGTCAGTCTGTGTAAGGCATGTGCTGGAGTCCCTTGATCTTTTTTGTTAGAAACCTCTGAGGTCTCTCCAATTGCTGAAGGTGCTTTGTATGGTACATGCAGAATTAGGAGTTATACTCAATTATAGGCCTGATTAGTGCCGAATATAGAGGGGTTATAACCTTCTTTGCTCTTGAGTTGATATCTTTACTAATCAAGTGTGCTACATAGAAAGTCTTCCTTACTACAGTAGACACATGGTGGTCGAAGTTAAGGTTGCAGTCAACTTGTGATCCCAGATCCCTTAGGGTATTGTTCTTGATTCGATAGTGTGAAGGGACATTGATTTTGCCGAAGGGAATGATGATGCATTTATTTGCATTCAGTTTGAAACCACGACTAAGACACCAGTCATTGGTCTTTGTAAGACCCTCCTGGAGTATACTGATATCATTTGGGGATTTAATAATTGCACCTAGTTTGCTGTCATCTGCAAACTTGATCAGCTACAACCCCTTAGTTTTTGCCAGAACTTATGAGAATACTCTTGTTTTCCATACTTTTCTAATAGTTTGTTCCAGTGATCAGATTTCCTGGATGGGCTTTGTCTTAGTTCCTGTTTTCTCCATTTTCCTTGTTTGGTGGTAGGTTTCTTTTTCACTTGTGCCAGTGAGAGGAGGAGTAGCTTGTTGTGTGTGCTTTGAGAAAGTGGTTTGTGACAGTGATTGTATTGTGGTCTTTTATTTTCATTTTTTTTCTGTTCTTGTAGCCCCTGTTCCTAAAGCAGCTTTTGGCGCCAGCTTCGGAGACTTAGAATAGAGAACTCAACACAGCTCCCCACAGCAGGTCAGAGAGAGCTTGAGAGACCAGAAAAGAAAAAAGTCTTTTTCTCTAAGTTTTTTTTTTTTTCTGCATTTTTTTTGCCTTTCCTTCCTGATGCGTTCGGCCCCAAAATCCGAACAATACCAGAGGAGGGGGGTATATCCATATTCATCAACACCACCCACACCTCACTGTGTGGCAATGCGATGCGACCAGAGACACCAAGGTGCAGGTGCAATTAGCCTGCAAGACTGCTCTACAGCATGTGCATGTTAGGCTCACAAACTCAGAACCTCAAGAGGAACCTCCCCTTCCTGAAAACACTATAAATGTATCACCAATATCACATCACCAAACACATACTAGGTGACTTCAATTACTTAATATACTACTCACTCTAGGGAGCCCAAACCCAAACCTAGCCCAAAAGTTCCTGGAATAAATAAACTGGAATGCCTAGGAACAACTAGTCTCCATCCCAAGAATACTTGAGATATACTTGATCTCATATCATCGAACATGTCCAGCACCTGAAGTATACCCCTCACTGGTATACCCAGATCAGAAACTAAGAGATTCTTGGAGGTCCTCATCCACCCACCCAATAAAAAACCCCCACCCACTGAACTTCTCAAGAAAAAAGCGCACTTCTAAAGACTAGTGTGGTCCCACTCTTCTTTAAGAGCAGCTGAAAAGGAAACTCAAAGCAGAGCCGCACAACAAAACAATGCCTTACCTGAGCCTTCTGCAATACCTTGCACCAGGCTGCAACAAAGAAAAACAAAGACAAGCCAAAGGAAAGAGGGTCCAAAAAGTCTGAGACCAAGCAGCCATCAAAGAAAGAAGCCCAGACAACTAACTAACAAAAGATGAAAAAAAATAAAAGCTACTACAAGATACAAGCAAAGTAGATATAAAGTAAGATAAGAGCTAAAAAAAAAAGAGCTCAAAAAAAATCATCCAGAAAAAAGACAAAAAAATAAAGACTGAAAATAAAAACAAACCTGATAAGAACAGATTAGAAGACTGCTAGGGGAGATTTCACCCAGATTGTGAAAGAACTAGTCCTTGATGATGTGATTACTACTTCAAACTGAGAAGGAAGATTTCTATAAGGCCCAAAAACATAAACATCTAAGAAAAAGATAAAACTGATCAAAAAACAGCGCCAAAAGCCCATCTACATCTCAAGCCAAAAAACCCAATGCTCTGCTCCAGCGCCCACACAGCAAACTGCTCTCTCCGAAGAAAAACCAGAGCTCATAACTCCATGGATGGACAGCCCAATTATAGCCCACAGCTAGGACGTCAAGTTTAAACCCAGTCTTGCTTCTGGATCATATTCCAGGGGTCTTCTGGCAACTGTGGTCCCGTGTCACAAAGCGGTGCCTCCCCCGACCCTGGAGGGTAAGCCTCCACATAGAGTTGAAGCCTTATCTGCCATACCATGGGAAACTTTCATAATGGCAGATCATGCAAATTAGAAGTGGAATTTGGATTTGTTGGGTTGGCCAAGCTTTAGGCAATGAGGAAACTTTAAGCATTTTGCCTTTGCCATTGTCAAAGAGCCCCAAATGCATTTGCAAGGACGTATATCATCAATACCTCAATTAATTGATGAGCGAAGGCAATCATACCCCAACCCCTTTCGGCATTGGCTGAAAACAAATCCCACAAATGTTAACCATGAAATCATGTGACAGGTACCAAACTGGCTGAGTGACAGAACCCATGTCAATCAGTTGAGGCGCCATTGGTCACACAAAGCCTGGCATCTACAAGTGGTGTGGGAGGGTAGATCACAAGTAAGCCCCCACTTTTCTGCCTGGGACATTTTTCTTTGTACAGAATTTGCCAAAGAGCAATAGCTGACAAAAGACCAAAGTGATGACTTGCAAAGCACCTTCAGAAAATATACACAGACCATCTAGATAAATGGTACCAGCGGGAAAACAACAGTTGATAACTGGTGCGAGAAAAAATGCTTAATCAGTTAAAGCAGGAAAAATGCATAGTACCCTGGGGCCGAAGCAAAACAAATTTACCGTTGAACACCATACCCCTAAAGTAGTTAGAAAAACCTAAGTTGATGCTGATCATGAAGGATTCTCCACTAGGCTAAAGTAGGTCCTTAGTCTCCTTTCATCACCAGGTGAATATCTTCTTCTCATTAGTGGGGATCATGGCTCTCATCTGACCGACACTTAGGAGGTCATAGTCTTCCATTACTTTGAACTCAAATCATAAACTCTCTCAAAATCTTACCCCATTAGAGAGCCCGATTGAGCCCAAAAGGCCCCATTCAAAAAGGCCACCAAAGAGAATCACTGAAGGATAAAGGGTCTCAAAAATAGGTCCTATGCTGCCTCACTGGTCACCTAATCTGTAAAGACATAAACACACGGCAAACCCTAGGTGAAAATACGACTACAGCACAAACTGGGCGATAACCCACCACACAATGAACCGCCAAAGACTCTCACCTTTAACAGACCATTACCAGGGCAAGGCGGGAGAGATAAACCTACGATGCTTGCTCAAGAAATCTTGATGCTCCCGGGAAGAACCTCCCGGACTGTGACCCTAGATCACCCAACAAAGAAATGGTGACCAATAGGGGCCGCAATGGGAGGGATTCCCCATCAGAACCTCAGTGTCTATGCTGGGAGAGCGCTGGCCCGGGCAGGGATCGCCAGAGCACAACAGAACCCCTGGCCCCATACCAAACAGCAATGACCCTTGTGGCACTCCCCCTGGTGACAAGTCTGCTGGCTGATGTGAAGTCACCCACTTTGAAAGTGTGTGTCGGGTTTGTGAGCTAGTTGGCAACCCATCTTACAACAAAGGGGGTTTACATTCAGTTTGCTAAGTTTATCGGTAATGCCTAAATGTGGGATTATTTAGAAAGCCTTTGCCAAGTCGAGGTATGCTGTGTGCACAGATTTGCCCTTGTCAATGGCCCTGGTCACGTTTTTGAAGAAATCCACCAGATTTAAAAGGCAGGATCTGATCTTGACGAAGCCAAATTGAGTTAGATCCAGGGTTTGGAGGTCACCTATGTCTATTTATGAGGTCCATAATGATACATTCAATGGCCTTACAGATGAGGCTGGTCAGGCTTACGGGTCTGTAATTCCCCGAGTCTGTTACTAGGCCACCTCTGTGGAGGGGAATAACTGTTGCTGTTCTCCATTCTGCTGGAACAAAGCTTGTGGTTAGGCTATGATTGAAAAGGGTACTTAATGGTGATGCTAGTTCATGTTTTTGCTTGTTTAGAAGACATCCTGGGATGCTGTTTGGTCCCATAGAGGCTGTATTTTTTTGCCTTGGACAAGACTTTATTGACCTGCTCTTCAGTTATGTAGGGTGGGGGGAAGTTTGTGGCAAGGTTTGGAATAGATTTGGAGGGGATAAGGCAGTGAAATTTTCACTAAACCTATCCGCTAGCAGGTTTGCTGTCTCTGTGGGGTCAGTGTGTGTGATACCATTACTAAATGTTCTTCGTGTTTCACTGTTGCAGTCATTACAGTTGGGTTATCCTGCTGGCAGTCTACCCTCAGTCGACCTGAATTCCAAAGTCTAGGTCCGGCATCGGCTGCTGTCAACTCTTCCCTGACGTCAGTGCGCCAGGGGTATAAAAGATGCAGCTGACGCCATTTTCTTCAGTCTTTCGTCCGCGTGGTGCCCAAAGCAAAAGCAGTTCGCAAGTGCCGGTTGGCCGACTCCTGAGATTTTCATGTTCGAATTTCAGATCCAAAGTCTTCAGTAAAAGCTAAGTACCTTGTTGGGGAAACTTTTTTCTTGCTCCAGACCGATGTCAGAAAAAGTTAATAATTGTATTTCTTGTGGGAAGCAAATACCTCATAAGGACTTTCATTCTTACTGTATTCGTTGCCTAGGACCTGACCACGACATTGCTAGTTGTCGGTTTTGTGCTAGATTTAACCAACGCACTATTAAGCGTTGGTACGATTTTGCATTTCACTATTTTGGCAGAAGATTTAACTATACAATGTCATCGAATAGCCATCCGACTACTGGAATTCACAAGAAACGCAAGGAAAAGGACAGGCATCCGAGGTCCAAAACCGAAGACGAGGCTTCTTCTAAGCCAGTTGCTGGTTTGCCTGTTCACCGGTTCTCAGTGAGGCACCTTCGCAGTCCCTGATGACCGCTACTTCAGACTCGCAGGCCGCTACCGACACCCACGTAGAGTCAACCAGGCCGCTAGAAGCTCAAGGTATTGGACCTTCGGAAACCATTCCCTCAGATGGGTCCGGAGCTGCAGAGCTGGCATCGGCTTCTGAGGGTGTTTTCAGACCTACTCAGTTATATGTTAAAATTACTTCAGCTTCAAAGGCAAAGACTAAAGCACCTTTAAAGACAAAGAAATAAGTACAACAGCCTCATGGACAGGCCTCCATGCCTAAAAAACAGATGCTCAAAATGGCCGAAGACCTAATTATTTTGATCAGGGGTTCCCATCCCCCTCCTGATAAGAGGCCTAGGCAAGAGACAGAATATGAATCTTCAGATCAGGTTTCCATTTCATCTGATTCCTCTTCTGATCAGGAATACTCTCTTCCTCCCTATGAGGACTCTGATGCTGAAGAATCAATCCCTTCAGCCTCTCCTCTTGAGGATTATTCTTTTGGAGAAACTTTACATACCATGAGGGAGCATTTCCACTTGGACAGCCAAGATTATTCAGAATCTAAGAAAAGGCTCAGAGACTTCCTTTTACTACCACAACACAGGCCCCTAGCTATTCCACCTGTGTTAGACATTGTAGATGTATTTTCAGAGTCCAGTCTGACCACTGACTCCTTACCTCCAGCTCTTGTTAAGCCGGACAGATATTACAGGGTTCCTGACTCTCATAAATTCCTTTTCAAAAACCCTGCTGCTAACCCAGAAACTATCTCTCAGGGTCCCAAAGGGGTCAAGGCCTCCACTGCAAAAAACCCTACTCCCTCTGACAAGGATTCTAGGGCACTGGACAATTGGGGAAAAAGATTTACACTTCAGCTACCCTGGCTATAAGGGCTTTAAATTGTCAGTTTCATATGCTCAAATATCAGCAATATATTATGTCACTGCTTAAACAGAAAATGTTGATAAATTCTGAATGTGCAGAAATCAAAGAAATGCAGGAATTATTGCATGTAGCTGAACAAATTGGAAAGCATACTTTGCAATGTGGTTTTGATTCTCTGGAGGCCTCCTGCAGGGCCACAGTTACAGGTTCTGTCATTAGGAGGCATGCTTGGTTAAAGGAGCAAAATCTACCTGATCATGTTAAAGCAAAATTATTAGATGCTCCATTACAGCATGATGCTTTGTTTGGTGTTAAGGCAGAAGAAGTGTTGAAGAAAATGGAGGACAAAGCTAAATCTATGCAAACAGTCAAGGATTTCTTACAGGTACAGCCACCAAGATTTAGCAGACACTTGCCTACAAAGAATTGGTCCTTTCCAGTGTCAGACAGGCCACAAAGGGGCAGATACAGATGCCCTAGAGGCAGATCCCAGCCCCAAGGTTCGTACAGGTCTAAACAATGGGGTGCTTCTACCTCCAAAACTGGAGAAGACAAATCACAGTCATACAGGAAACAGTCCCAATGACTTCCCCCTGCCTGCGCCAAGCACTTATCTTCTGGCTGCACCTTTAGGGGGAAAACTAGCACTTTATTCACAAAATTAGCACATAATAACCCAGGACAAATGGGTCTTAAACATAGTGTCACAAGGCTATAAGTTTCACTTCCATACCCTGCCAAGGGCAAACGGTTGGCCAGACCTGCCAAAACATCAATGGGCAGAGGCACAAAAACAAGTCTCATCCCTCGTGGACATGAGGGCCATTCAACAAGTACCAGAGCAAGAGCAGGGGCAAGGATTTTATTCAAGACTGTTCTTGGTACCCAGAAAGGACAAAGCCTGGAGACCAATACTGGACCTATCTATTCTAAACACATATCTGGATATTCCAAAATTCAAAATGTTGACTCTACAGCAGCTTCTGCCCATGTTGGGCAAGGCGGCTTGGCTTGTGACTTTAGATCTAAAAGAGGCATACCTGCATATCCCAATCAGACAAACATGCAGAAGATACCTCAGATTCAAAGCTGGCTCAATGCACTACCAATTCTCTGCACTGCCCTTTGGCTTATCTACTGTGCCCAGGGTCTTCACAAAGTGCCTGGCACCAGTAATTGCATTCTGCAGACAAAGAGGAATACAGATATATCCTTATTTGGACAACTGCCTCATTCAAGCAGAGAACAAGGACATTCTACTACAGCATCTGGTGTTTGTAAAGAGATTACTACCATGCCTAGGGTACACAGTCAATGAACAGAAATCAAAACTAGTACCCTCTCAAGAGATAATATTCCTGGGTGCAAGCTTAAATACAACTGCCCAGATGGCTTATCTCATGCCAGACAAACAAAGGCAATTGACTACCTATTTCAAAGAGTTGGCAACAAAGGCCCAGTTATCGGCAAGAAAAATTCTGCAGGCTTTGGGCTTCATGGCATCCTGCATTCTACTAATTCCATATGCAAGACTGCATATGAGGAATCTTGAATGGTACCTAAAAAGTGTTTGGGCTCAACATTGCCACAGCCTGGAAACAATAGTTACTCTCATTCCCTGCCTGCAACAGGAGTTTCGATGGTGGGCAAAGGCCTGTCACCAGAACATGGGACAGCCATTCACTCTACCCCCAGCCACACAGACATTAACAATGGATGCATCAAATTATGCCTGGGGAGCCCACATGGCAGGAAAATGTATTCAAGGCACATGGGCAGCAAACCAAATGCATCTACATATCAATCAAAAAGAGATGCTAGCTGTTCAAAATGCCCTGACAGCCTTCAAGGACCTACTTCATCCGGGACAACTACTGATAAAGACAGACAACACCACGGTCATGTGGTATGTAAACAAGCAGGGAGGCACTCATTCTCACCCCCTTTGCAGACTAGCCATGACTTTATGGGACACAGCATTGACTTACCAAGTACATCTGAAAGGCACACTTCCTGCCAGGAAAGATAAATACTCTGGCAGATGAACTAAGCAGAAACCTCATGGATCCCCACGAGTGGAAATTGGATCCACAAGTCTTCATCATGATAACAAGGAAATGGGGATGCCCGGACATAGATCTATTTGCCTCACCTCACAACTACCAACTAAAGAGATTCTGCACAAGGACTTATCACAGACAAGCATGGAAAGTGGATGCCCTATCTTTCTGCTGGAAAAACTTAACAGTATATGCCTTTCCTCCCCAAGGTACTCCTAAAGGTCAGACAGGAGAAGCCAAAAATGATACTGATTGCCCCAGACTGGCCACGCCAGTACTGGTACCCAATCCTAAGGAACTTGTCTCAATGCCCAGCCTGGACCTTACCTCAAGTGCCTCATCTACTGTCCCAGCAGAACAATCAAATCCTGCACAGCCAACTCAAGACCTTAAATCTGGCAGCATGGCGGATAATGTAGTCATACAAAGCACACCTCTCATTAAAGCAGTGATGGATGTCATTTTGGAAGCCAGGAGGCCTAGTACTAGAAAATCCTATGCTGGAAAATGGAAGAGATTCTGTGCTTGGAACCAGGCACAAGGAATTGACACAGCTGTACCAAATATTCCTCAGATTTTGCAATACTTGACTGAGATGCTGGACAAAGGCCTATCCTTTTCATCTATAAAAATTCATGCCTCTGCCATTTCAGCTCATTACAATACAGAGCCACCAATCTTTTCTCATCTTTATTAAGGCAGTACCTCAGAGGGGTCAAAAATTTAAGGCCTCCAAGGAGATCACCAATACCTGCATGGGACCTCAATTATGTCTTGGAAAAACTCACCCTGCCTCCTTTTGAGCCAGATGCTACAGCCGATATAAAGTTTTTATCTTGGAAAACAGCTCTGCTCCTAGCAATAACTTTTGCAAGACAAGTCTCAGAGCTACAGGCACTCGTGGCTGTGGAACCTTGATTAATCATTTTTTATCCGGACAGGGTTTCTCTGAGGACAAACCCGACATTTATGCCTAAGGTAGTGTCCAGTGTGTCCCTTAACCAAACTATTCATCTGCCTACCTTTTATCAAAACCAAAAGAATAAGGGGGAGAGAATTCTGCATTCTTTGGACATACACAGACAGCTACACTTCTATTTGAACAGAACCAAAGCTTTCAGAAAGACAGAGCAATTACTAGTGGCATATGCTGCAGGATCACAAGGAAAGGCTATCTCAAAGCAGATTATTTCAAAGTGGATAGGCCACTGCATTCATTTCTGCTATTCACAACATGGCAAGCCAGTACCTAAGGGCATTAGGTCACATTCAACCAGAGCAGCAGCCACTTCAGCAGCCTTCCTCGGGGGAGTACCAACCAAAGACATTTTAGAGGCTGCTACTTGGAGTTCAGTGTATTTATTTTTATTTTATTTTACATTTGTTGACCGGGCTAGTCTAGCTGGATATATGTCCATTTTCAGTAGAGGCCCGGGGAGAAAAGCTCCACATATAACATAAGCAAGACAGATAGACATATTGTTAATAAAGACATTAACATAAAAAATATACATAGAGATCAAACTAAAATCAAAATCAGCATACTTAAAATTTACTCAAATTTTTATTTCATACACAATGTTGTGTATTTCCAAGGGAAGAGAAGTGGAAGGTAAGAAGAAAAGAAGAAAAAATGGGCCAGAATCAAGAGAAGTAAGAGAAGAGAGAAAAAAGAGAGCGGGAGACTAGTGGTGGGAGACGAGAGAGAAGCAGGAGGCAAGGAGGGACAGCAGGGAAGGGACAGGGTCAGAGAAAGTGGCAAAAAAAAGGGTTAGAAAGAAGTTAGAGGAGGAGGGAGAGGAGGAGAGCCTGGAACAGAGCAAGAACAGAGAAATGAAGTTTTGGTTTTTTGTTTGAATTTGTTGTTGTTGTTTGAAGAGAGAGGCAGGGATGCAGCAATTTGGCAGCATGCCTACAGTATTGGTGAAAAGAGTCTGCCGGAGAATTTGCAGTCGTTAATGGGTTTGTGGTTAGTTATATTAGTTAGTGTGTTATAAGAGAGGAGGAGAGCAGAGTAAGGAGAGGATTGTTTGTGGCAAGTAGTTGTGTGTAAAGGTTGTGGGGTATTAGTGTGTAGAATTAATTTGTATTTTTGTGTAGTGGTGTTTATTAATTGAGCAAGTTAGACTGTTCAAATTGAGCCAGGTGCCAGCCTAACAATTGTTACCAGCATGGCAGTGATGCAATGTTATTATAGCAAGTTTAAGTTAGTTTTGGTTATTTTTTTTGGTAGCAGAGGAAGAGAGAAGATAGAGTTGTTAGGTGAGGAGTGAGCATAGTAGCTCTAGTTGTATAGTGTAAGAAATGGTTTTATATGGCAGCAATTTTACTGTTAACAGTTTTTGATTTTATGTTTTTTGTTGATGAGTTGTTTGTTTTGTGGTTGTCATTTGTTGTTGTTGTGTTGTTAGAGTCAATAGAGATTTGTTGTGAGAGTTTTTAGTGATGTTGATTTGTTGTGGAGTCAGGAGAGATGATAGTGCAGTGGAAGAGAGTTAAGTGAAAGTTTTGTGGAGAAGGTGTTGGCTATAGTTTGAGTTTTGTTGTTTTTGGTTTTTGTTGTAGTTAGAGTAGTTAGAGGTAGATGCAGAAGAGATGTTATGTAGTTTGAGAAATTAGTAGGAGAGTCGTAATGATATTGAATGCAGGTAGCTTGAGGAATTAGAGAGAGTGAGGGAGAGAGGAGAGGAGGAAGAGGAGAGGAGAGGTACCAGGAGGAGGGACATGTTGAAAGGGGAAGAGTGGAGGAGGAATGGTTTTCCCAAAGAACGTGTCTGTTGTGGTTACTGTGAGTATGTGGGAAATGAGTGATGGGTTCATGTGAGAATGAGAGGGATTTGAGAGAAAGCTTTAGAGAGGAGAGTGGTTCACCATGTCAAAAGCTTTAGAGAGGTCTATGAATAGGGTAAGAGCAGGTTCAGTTTAGTTGTGATTGCTAGGTTGGGCAAAGGGGTGGAAAAAGGAGGTAGGTGGCTGTTGTATGGTGGGGTTCCAAAAAGTTGGGTTGGAGATGAGCTAAACATTGTGGAAGAGCCATAGTACTGTAAGTTGGTGAAGATAAATTAAAATCCGAATATTATGTAGAGTTTTAGAGATAGATAATAAGTCTAATTAGGGATTTTTGGATAGATGGTTCAGATTATACAATAGATTTCTAAGTATGAGAGATTTTTAGGATTTTTTTGTGGATGGGGCTGGGGAGAACTTTTTAGATATAGGGATGGTGTTTGGGTGAATTTTTTTGTTTATTGTAAGAGTATAGGTAGAAGTAGAGATGGGTTGTAAAGAGAGCTACAGTAGTTAGAGAGTAAGTGATTAGGAGGGATAAAGTTATTAGTATTTTATTAATCTAGCTAGAGATTATTGAATATATCAGAGAAAGAATGAGTTAAAAAATGTTGAAGCAGGAAGAGGGGGGGGTGCATTGGTTTTAGGGAGAGGGAGTTTTTAGTTGTTCCTTGAGAAAGGAGTCTAGAAGACCAAGATTTGAATGGTTTTAGTTTAGTTTGTTCTCTTTTGTTGTTTGCAGAACTTTTTTTTATCAGTGAGGATGGCTTTTTTTTAAGATTTCTAGTCTAAGAAAGTGATGAAAATCAGAGCTGATTCTATGGGGACCTCATTCCAGATTGATCCAGATTTTATTTTTTTTGGATTGAGTTTCAAATAGTGCGCTTTGGGGAGCATGATTGTTAAGAATAGAAAGAAAGTAAATTAAAGAATAATAATACTTTCATTTAGTGTGAAGAGTTTAAAAAAGTTCCAGTTGCAAGTTCTGAGTTCGTTTGAAAAAGGTCGCTTTTTTAAGTGTTTAGTGGGACGTTTTTCTTATATTGAGGGGGGGAATAATCAGTCTCTTCTCTTGCATGGTATGTTAAACAGTGATCACTGACTCAGGCAGGGTCCCAACATTATTATATAAGATATTTTATTTTGTTTATATCAGAAGGGCATTAGGTCACATTCAACCAGAGCAGCAGCCACCTTCACAAAGCACTATCACTTACCACTCAACTCTAAATCCAGGCAGGCTTTGCCACTGCAATTCTGCAGGGCCTAACAGCCTCTCCTAATGCTATTTAGCTCCAGCCTCCCAACCTTAGCTTTGGGATTCAACCTAATTGTAATGACTGCAACAGTGAAACATGAAGAACATAGTACAGTTGTGTACACTTACCATAAATGTAGATGTTCGAGTGTATTCACTGTTGCAGTCCAGGTTACCCACCCACCATCCCCCATTTCTTTGCTAGAACTTACCTGTACTTCTCTATTCTATACAACCTATGTGGTGTATTTGCTTGTAGATGAAGGCAAAATATATACTTTGGTGCATGCATGTTTTATTGACATATTTTTAGCCTACCTTTTGGGGGCACCTGACATCTGGGGCAAGAGGAAACTGAAGAAAATGGCGTTGGCTGCATTTTTTATACCCTTGGCGCACTGACGTCAGGGAAGAGGCAACAGCAGCTGACGCCAGACCTAGACTTTGGAATTCAGGCCAACTGAGGGTAGCCTGCCAGCAGGATAACCCAATTGTAATGACTGCAACAGTGAATACACTCGAACATCTACATTTATGGTAAGTGTACACAACTGTACTTTCTGCATATGCTTGGGGCCCTACCTTTTAGGCTACATACGTAGTTGTAAAAGGCCTTATGGTTATCTTTTGCTGTGCTTGCTAAGTTTTCTCAAAGATGCCCTTAGAGGATTTGACATGTTGTCTTATTTGCCTGTTGAGGCTGAGGAGTGTGCTTTTCCATGGTTGGGGCCTCACCTTTGTTTTCTTGGACAGTAACTTTTTGCGTTTACAGTTTGTTGATGCTGGAAGTCCATCATGGAGACTTGTTTTTACTTGGGGCTCTGGCTTTGATTCTTTCTTTTACAGCCAAATCTATATACTTATGCAAGTGATTTTACAGGGCTTTAGTGTAAGCTTCTGTGCAGTTACCACTTCCAACTTGGGGTGGGGCTTGGAATGCATTTATACCTTCACCTAGGAGGGAATAGTTTACATTGGTGACGTTTTTTAGTCTGACTTCACCCTTTGTGAGTTCTGGTGTTAGTGCCAGCTCAAAGGTGACTGATTTGTGGTCAGATTTAACTAATCAGAGTCTGACAGTTGCGGCAGTGCATCTGTCATGTTAGTGAGGAACAGATCTAGTATGTTTGTTCCTCTTGTTGGGGTATGAACAATTTGTTCCAGGGCATTTGAGTTAAAAGAAAAGGAACCTTTGCACTAGTGAGTTAGTGCTAGAGTAGGTTTCCCAGTTGATGGTGGGATAATTGAAATCCCCCATAACCAGAGTGTTCAGGAATATTTGGACTGACTCCAGTTTTG
Source organism: Protopterus annectens (assembly GCF_019279795.1). NCBI lineage: Eukaryota > Metazoa > Chordata > Ceratodontiformes > Protopteridae > Protopterus > Protopterus annectens. Next base: position 448,086,640 of record NC_056744.1, on the reverse strand, counting down.
TCAGCTAGGCTTCATGCATGTCATGACCCATGGAGTGAGATCTATAACTAGCTATGACTTGAATGGGGGTCTTACCCACAGTAATCTGAACTTGGAGTAACTCCATGGAGTTATCCAGTCTAACTAGATGGGAGGTGAATTTATCTCTAATATAGATAGAAACACCGCCTCCTTTGGTTCTCACATGACTGTTTTGCAGTCTGAAGGTGTGGAATGCATTGTAGCCTTGCAAGGCCAGGGTACTGTCTGAGGCCTTGAACCAGGTTTCTGTGACTGCATAAGCATCTACATCTTCCACTAATAAAAACGTGTTTCCAGGGTGTGCAGTTTTTAATTTAAGCTCCTAGCATTTAGCAGCATGACCCTTATTTTGTTATGAGGCAAAATTCACGTCTGTAAGTTTGATTTTCAGACCTTGCCTGAAAAAGGCACTATGGGGGAGGCAAGACCCTTTGCCAGCAGCCAAAATCCTAGTGGTGCCAGGTGCAAACTGCCTCTGGCAAAGCAGTGAGGTTTGTCTACCATGACTTCCCAGGCTGTCAGAAACTGTATCCCTTTTAAATGACACTAAAAACTAAGCCAATTATTGAATTCAATCATTTTTTGTTTATACTATGGCATCATTCTAGGTGAAGGTAGTATGCTGCTCAAGGCTAGGGACATATCTGCGTGGAACACATACTCAGAGAGGTCAATCATGTCTCTCTTCATATAGTCCATTGAGGTATGTCTCAGGTTGTTCACTCCAACATGAACTATTTTAGAGTCATAATGGTACTTGTTGCTGAGAGACCTGAGTGCATGCTTGATCTGACAAATCTTGGCACTGGACAGGCAGTTGACTGTAACTTTCTCCTTGTCTAACCTGGTGAGTGGGACATCTGGGTTTCTCTCTATGGAGTCTCCACTCACAAGAAAATGTGTTTATTGATTGTTATGCCTTATGTTATGGGTTTGGTAGGTGAGACACTGGAAGTTGTTGGAACAGTGTTAGTTGTAGGAAACCATTTTATAGATACATAAGATGTGGAAGGTGTAAAGACATACAAATTGATAAACAGTGTATAGATCTAAAATATATTTTTAGACCCAACAGATTATAGATATATTTACAAAATCTTCTGCAAAACTGTTTGGTTCACAAAAGGAGTGATAAGTTGCCCTAGTGACATGCTGGTAACCTCAGACACTGAAATCAATTTAGATTATATTGAAAAAGAACTATGCAAACTGGGATCCAAAGAAAGCATAGGGAGAAAACGGAATTAGTAATGATGACCTGACAACACTTCAGAAAGAACTTACAGTACCATTGGAGAGATTCCTCAAGATTTAAGGCATGCACTTACGAAACCTGTCTTTAAGAGAAAAGGGAGTAGGACAAACCCAGAGTCATACAGTCATACAGACCTTTAAGTCTACTTTCATATTGTGGAAAATAATGGATAATGTATTATTGGATAAGTTATTTTCAGAATTGTAAAGGTTAGGCCTTGAAACCATATATCAGCATGCATATTTTGAAAAAAGATCTATTACCACCTGTAACATGATGTTCTATGATACTATAATAACAGCTATGAATGAAAAATTGTGCTGTGATGTAATTTATATAGATTTAACTTCATCATTCAGTATGGTCAAACACAAAACACAGGCCAATAAATCAGAACTACTAGATACTGATGTATTCTTGATAAGATGGATAGCTGCATGGCTTATAAACAGGACATGGCAAGTATCATACAGTAACTGGACAAGTGAAATTCTTGGTTACAGTCAAGGTGTTCTACAGGGCTCTGTCCTAAGCCTGTACTTGCTCAGATTGTATCTTTCAGATCTTTTTTATCTGAAGTGTTCTACAGTCTGTATGCAGATGACTTGAAATTGGGTAAACTGATTTCATGTGTTACAGATAGGGCATGTCTGCAAAATAACTTGACTAAATTAGCCATTTGGGAACAGGAGAATAATATGCTGATAAATACATCAAAAACAAAGCATATGAGATTTGGGAGACATAAAACTGAGAGGTGAATATTTAATACAGCACACCATGATTGAAACTGCACATTTCAGTTTTTAGTTTTTCTAATCATAAACCAATTGGTTAATGATAGTTATACAACTATAGGTTGTATAAAAATATCGCTAAAGTGTAGGAAATCAGAAATGATGAAGTCATTGTTTGTTACTTATGTTAGACACAAATGTGGGTATAAAATAACAATATGGAAACCTTATAAAAAAAACAAACATGAGTAAACTGGAAAAAGTACAGTGGAAATATACCAAGGGCATCCATGGATGTGAAAATTTAAGTTACTGTGAAGGACTACAATATCTGAACTTGTACTGTGTCTCACATAGATATTTAAGAGGAGACCTTATTCAGGTATATGGGGCATTAGAAAATACTACCTCTAGGAATGTTGGGGGTTATTAAAAAGTAGCAGAGAATCCTCAGACACCCTATGTAGAAGAGTCTATGGGAATAAGAAGTGTACTAACTGGTTCTCTGAGAGAGCAGCTGGTACATGGAACAGACTACCACATTACAGTAAAGCAAGTACTAGTTTAGATATTTTTAAGAACAGCCTGGACACTTATTATGGAAACAACTGTTTTGGTATATTGACAGACTAGAAGGGCATTAATGCCCATGCTTGAAATATTTGTATGTATGTATGTATGTATGTATGTATGTATGTATGTATGTAATATACGCAGTACAATTAGAATAGACAGATTTAAGTAAACGTTAAATCTTCCCTTAAACCATATGCCTTAAGAATTTCTCAAGTTTGACTATGAAACACATGAAAAGTTTTCTCTACATCACAGGATAAAAGCCTATCCACATCCTTATTAACCTGAATACTAAGAGCAATCTCCCTAACTACGCAAATCCTACATTTGTCTCCCACCCACCCCAAAACATAACTATCAGGAACCTGAGAAATAATTTTACTAAGTCTAGCATGTAGAATCATGAGAATTCTATAATCATACTCACAACTAGTTAATGGTTACCAATTATAACTATCAGTATTGGCTTTATCATCCTTCTTCCACACAAATCACAGTACTCCTTCACAAACTTCCACATTAGAAATGCCTTCTTACAGCAAGGAATTCAAAACCTCAAGAAAATAAGACTTCTCTAAGTCACTCATGCTTTATAAAAAAACATATCCTGTACCATCTATACCTGTTGCACTATGCACATCAGTATTTAATAAAACAGAATTAGTTCAACTAGTGAAAGGGTGGATTGCAACTGATCAACATGCTCATCAGAAAAACTAGGAAGTGTCCAAGAGAAGGAAAGAAAATAATTATGTTTGTCCCACTTCCACTTGGCATACTCCAACATATTTTAATAAATTAGAAGAAGGAGAGATCACTTCACCAGAAGGGGTTACCAAAAAGGGCATCACATAGACTTCTGTAAAAAAAGGAGAAACCACTTCCTTCCACCCTCGAGTCATACAAACTTGTATTTTTTACGTAAAAGTAATATGCTCATAATTAGACTTTGTGATGATGTGAGGTATTGCCAGCTATGCCAGGAGAAGTAGGGCAATAGATCTGTAATATATGCCAGCATAGCTTAGCTGGAGTTTTGTAAAGAATTCTATGTTATTTGTATATCAAACTGATTTGTATGGATGCTTGTGTTGAAACTGCATTTATACAATTGCTTGTGTTAAAAATGTATCAACAGTGTGTCATGCTGGAAGAGAAGATGTTACTCTCAGTCCAGCTAACTTTGAAAAATAGTTTGAAATTAAATTACATACTTTAGGCTATAAATATTGTATCTCACAGGTTTCACTACAGCCAGAAACAAACAGTCTGCACTAGGAAGTCTTCTGTGTTGTCTTTAGCAGTGAAGTAATTGCTACTCTGGAAGGGTGGGTGTTTGAAATTGTTTTATGACTTCCAGAAGCTGCAACAGAACTTAGCAAAGTTCTAGGTGTGTAAGGTAACACATCTGTGCTAAATCATGGCAGCTTCAAGTAAAGGTGGTAGTATGGGAATCAAAGTCAGATGACCAGATGTATGTGATGTAATTCTGTATGCCATCACTGAAATGTTTTAATACTAGATGAGGCTAAGGTCTCAGGGGCAGTCTGTTTTTGAAATCTGACAAAGAAAGACCCCTGACCTACCTTGAGATCAGACAGGAAAATATTGTGAGATTATTTAAGTACTGTTTTTCTGTATCTGTGTGAATCTATTCATGTGTGTTATTGTAATATTTCCTGTGATTGAAACTCTGGTGTTTGTTGTACATAAACATTCCATATTTTCATGTTCTTTTATTATTTATTATTAAATATATTTAAACTTTTCATTATGGCTGGTCCTTTAGAGAATATTTTAACCTTTGAGAGAACTTATATCTATTTGGTGATTCTGTAGCCACTCCTGAAAGCATTACTGCATTGGTCAAACACTATCATTTCTATTAATATTCATTTCACTCAGCATAATTGTGTACCATTGTAAGAGCCTTAGAGTAGCTGGCTTTGGAGTGTCTGGTGGCAGTGTAACTACCTTATAGTCTGGGCAGAAGGAGGCATAGCTAGTAAATCTGTGCCAGCCTTTCCCAGGTGTGTGTGTGTGTGTGTGTGTGTGTGTGTGTGTGTGTGTGTGTGTGTGTGTGTGTGTGTGTGTGTGTGTGTGTGTGTGTGTGTGTGTGTGTGTGTGTGTGTGTGTGTGTGTGTGTGTGTGTGCAAACCAAATCTCCAAGAGTGTGTGCATGTCAGCTACTTGGAGCAGGGACAAAAAGCACAGGTTTCACAGAGAGGGTGCTATTGGACTTGGCTTGGACTCTTGGCTGAGGACTTAACTCTACAGCTGTCCCAGTGGGGAGTCTTACTGGGAGCCTAGAGAGAGAGAGAGAGAGAGGGCCCAGCCCTAGACTGAGTGTGTTTCCTGTGTGCTCTTAGGGGAAATTGTGCTTGATGCGGAGAGCTGCATCTGGAGATACTATGTGTGTCCATTTGTGTTCCAAGTGAATGCTTCTCTTTAGTGTCAGTGGTGAGGATTCAGGGTCTCAGAGGGTGACATCACAAACTTATTAATATTTTTCACAGTACGCAAAGATTGTCTCTCATAAACATCAAACATATTTGTAAAACACTGCATAAAGTCATTATAGGAACTCTTTAAATGTTTAAGATACAAATTTTCACACAAAACGTAAACTGTTTTATATTAGCATTTCAATGTTAACCACCACTCTTTCCATGTTGAAAAGAGAAAATCTTACAGAAGTAAGATCATTCCAAAAACAATTACAAAATATGAAAAATCAACAGATCTACTAAAGAAGCCAGCCATGTGCTTAATACCTCTAGCACAGAGTAGCTTTGTAGAACTATCATTAAAAGCTGATCAGTAAAAGCAACAGCAATACTTCCAGAACTAGATTTTTTTCAAACCTTTAGAATAAAGAAAACAATAATAATCAATTTCTGTCTGAAATCTGCCACATTGATAAATATAACATCTCTTCTCTCCAACAACTAACAAGCATAAAGATGTAATGTGTCTCAGGGCTCAAAGAGCACAAGAATATGAAGAACTAGAACTTCTTAAATTACAGTTAAAATCACCAACAAAAATAATATCCAAGTTAACAAATGTAAAAGGATGTAAAAGAGAAAGAAAATGTTATGTGCCTTAGGAATAGTCAGGGCATGTAAAACAATCAGTCTATACGCAGCAGACAAATATGCCAAATCAATAGACATTAGTCTACCAACAGAGCCAAAAAGAACATTCAACACCTTTACCAAGGGGTTATATATTTAAAAGAACAAGCTCTAAACATGTATTTGACCTGAATATCCAATAAACTTTATTCCTCCAAAGGGCTTCAAACTGCAATCACCATGCAGAGAATAAGGAATGAATATCTAATAAACAAATGACAACATTAATAACAGATCTACACCAGTCCCATACAAGTAATCACCTGACAGTATTTATAAAACTGTTAACATTAAGTGGTACAATAGTTAAATCACCCTTTACTCTTCTTTTGTGAGGGAACACCCTTCAAAGGTTGCGATTTTAGTTTTCTCTTACACTGTTTACCCTAACACCAGTTGAATGAACATGTTGAATAGACTGCATCTCCACGTCCTTGACAGGAGAACCTGTATCACCATTACCGACTTCTTCCTTCATAGAAATTAGAAATTGTTCCATTGGTATCATCTTTATTGTTATCCACCCCAACCCATTCACAGCACTTTGCTGAACCTCTGCACCATCATTAGGTATCACACTTTCACATTCAAACTTAGAAATCGGTGTAGTAATAACCTCAGTGCTACTAGTACATGAGTCCCAATTATCACTGCTTTCTGTGTCTATCCAGTCTATGCACACTAGAAGGGCAATTCATCCATAAATATCGAGATCTGTGACATTTATAACACTCTAAATGACAAGATCATTCTTCTTGCCCAAATTTACCATACTGAGTAGTACATTATCTAATAGGACAGTTATGCAACAAATGACCAAAATCCCCACAAGTAAGGCAAGACTTATATTGTCCAGTATATCTCACAGAACATTTCATACACCTAAGATAAGCAACACTCAACAAGTGTTTCACGTTCATGTGGTCTGTTATAAAGGTAGCCAAAAATTCCCATCCCCCAGTCTATATATGTCTGTCACTCAACACAGGATGAAAATCAGATACAATAACAAATAGTCGGTAAAAAAAAGAGAAATGTCACCAGAATCAATGTCCAAAGAATGTGAATGGACAAAAACTTTAAAAGCTCCAAGTATGCAGTAAAAATTATTCCAAGGAAAATCCTGTTGTTACCATGTTACATTCACTGAAAAAGAATGCACAATCTCCAACACCTCTAACATCAAATCAGCAAATGTGTTGGTTTCCAAATGAATAAAAGCATGAACAGTATCCTTAGTTAAACCAGCTGACGCTAATAGACTCCCACACAAAATCCCTGTTTATAGGCTGTCTATCTTTAGTAGCTATCTAAAGAGCAGGACACTGAACCAGAATCACATTCCATGACATAGAACCATCAGCTCTGCATGAAGAAGTAGCTGTTTCCAAATGTACTGCATGAGCAGCAGCACCAGCAACATTTAAAGTAGGTAAAGTCATTACTGGTTGAAGACTACCAGAAGAACAAGAAATGCCCTCCAAAGAAACACAGCGATCCATAGCTTCACTCCAGGGAACAGTGTCATTGTCAACTGATTCAGACTTATGAAACATCCCAGCCAACACAGAATCAGAAAGCCCATCATCATCCAGAAGAGTAATTTAAAGCACATACTCCACTGCAGTCCCTGAAAAAAAAATGTTAGGTGTAGAATCTGCCACTTTACCAGCTGAACTAGTGGCCATCACCTCTTTATGCAACTTTGCAAACAAACTGGAACTACTAAAAAGAGTAGGGTTTTTTATTGATATATACATTACATATTATTTATATATTTATAGTATTTACATCTATTTACAAATATTCATACATTATAAACTTCAGTTTAAGCATTTCACCCAATCTTTCATCGACAACCAAAACATTATTTTCTCAAGAATCTTTGTCAAAGTCCATTTTCCATTGTATTTCATTTCATTTAGTCTATTATTCCACATAGTCCATGAAACATAAAATATTACTTTGTAAATTGTCTTAATTTTTTTCTTGTTTTCATGCACCATAATAACCAAATTCTATGTCCATATTTATTTGCTCAAATTTTAACAAACGTTTCACCCTATTATGTTTATATTTTTCTTTCCAGAAATTATCTCTTTCACATTTCAAAAACACATGCTCAGTAATCTAAACTCTCCTCATTTATTACATACTCTATCTTGCTTTTTCTTGCATGGCACAGTTTCCTTAAGTGGCAAGTTTCTAATAGACAATCTCCATAAAAAATCATTACATTCTTTAATCTTTTTATAGTTATTATATCTAATCAGTATGGCTTTTTTCTTATCTCTTTCTAAATCTTTCCATAATATTTAAGTACCATTATTTCCCATAACATAATTTTGTTTTGGTACTCTTTCATTTCTTCCTTCACAATGCTTTTACTTCTTTTTATTTCATTTTTTAACTTTCCTTCCTTCCCACAATTCTTTGTATTTATAATATAGTATCATTTCTATCAAGTTTTTTATTTTCCTTCATAATTCCTTTTAATGCCTTATATAAAATTAAAGATGTTGCATGTACTATTGGGTTTATTAAACCAAAGCCTCCTTGCTGTTCTTTTATATATAGAATCCCTGTCTTGACTCTATTTAGTCTAGAGTCCCATATAAAAGAAAATATAATCATCATTAGTTCCTTTTCATACTTAATAGGAATCATATAGATGTTAGCAACATAAGCATTTTTTCCTGTTACCATGGTGTTCAACAAGTGTGCTTTTTCTATATGAAAATCTATATGATTTACAAAAAATAGTCATATCCTTTACTTCTTTGAGTACATTATCCCATTGTTGTTGTCTGTATTCATTCCTTCCAAATATTATTCCTAATATATCTATAGATTTTTCATTGAACTCAATACCGCCTATCATACCTTCAAAACCAAATCCTTTACTTTTTTCTTTATTTAAACCATTTTTTAAAAGTTATACTTAATTTTTCATTTACTTCTCCCATCTATACTTTATTTTTAACAATTAATGCAATGTTAGCTGCATAATTATACATTATTGGCAATTCCACCACTACTTGATATTTTATTAATTTCCTTCACTATTACATTCATAACTAATGAAAAAATTACACTACTAGCTGAGCATCCATACTTTATTCCATGTTTTATTTTTATTTCTTCCCCAATGCAGTCATTTGCATTTAGTTTCAAATAGTTCCTTTCATAAACAGATTTTATTACTTGTATTTTTTTGCTTGCATAATATGCCTGAAAAATTCCCCATAATGATTTATATTGAATATTATCATAGGCTTTACGTATTTATGATATTATCAGTTATTTCTCTTATTATCATTAATAACTTTTGACTTCCTTTCCCTTTTCTTCTGAATACATTTTGGTCATTTATTTTATCCATTTTTGTAACCTTTTTGTTCTTATTCTCATAAAAAAAATGTATAATCCATATTATTCAATGTTATAGGTCTCCAATTTTTTTATCTCCTCTTTATTTCATTTCTAGATATAAATTTTGTAACTCCTGTATACATCTCTTTTTCTTTAATTCCAGTTTCTAACCATTCATTCATAACTGCTATAAAATTATTTTTGCTACTCCTTAATTTCTTTATACATATTGTATTCAACTCCATCCAGTCCTGTTACAGAATTCATGTTAGTATCTTTTAGAATTTCATTCAATCCAATTTTTTCATAGTTATTTTTTGTTCTAAATACTCGTCTTTGTTATTTAATTTTTCACTTTTATAAATGTGTTCTCTTTTCTTCTCTTGTAACAAATAATTCCACTACAAATTCTTTAATTATTTTGTATATTCCTTCTTGCTGTCTTATTTGCTTACCTTCCTTTTTAATTCTCTTATTATTTTCCTTCTTTTATTATTTTACTCAAATATGATGCTACCTCTTCTTTCTTTTTTTCTTTGTAAACAATATTTTTGTTTATATAACAAGTTGTTAATTTTAATTTGATTAATTTTATGTATTTCACTTTCTTTTTCATAAAATGAAATGCTCTTGTCTTATAAGTCTCTGAATGTTTCTTGACTTAATATTTTATATTTCTCTTTTTTTTCTTCTTTTCTTCCTTATACATTCTAAAAATCCTTTTTTATATTTCTCCTTAAAATTAAGCCACCAAACAGTTCAATTCTCATCAAACTCTCTCATATTCATATGATTTTTCCATAATTCCATACATTCTAAAACAAAGAATAAAAAGGTCACACAGATAACCAACTGGTTAAAAAACACAAAAAGAAAAATCTAGCAAAGCTAGACTTCTAACAGTGTGATAGCTTAAACCTCTTGCACCAGAAGCCTCATGGGATATATGCAAATCACGTATTAAGGATATCAGGTGTTTCAGCTAAATGGCAATGTCCATGACTTTTTCTTTTACTTTCATTTTTAAGTCTATTTATGGACAATTACAGGCTATTAAAGCCAAACCCCTCTAGCTGTGGACATGGATGTTTCTGCCTTCTTATAACATCATCAGTACAGCATAAGAGGAATGTTTGACCTTTGGAAACACAGGGTTATCATACCCAGCTGACATCCATCAACATTAGGTTGTCTACAAAATATCCCAACTAACAAACTAAAACAAAGTGTAAAAATGTCACAGAAATAACCAACTGGTTAAAAAAAACAAAATGAAAATCTAGCAAAGCTAGACTTCTAACTGTGTAATACCTTAAACCTCTTGCATCAGAGGCCTCTTGGGATATATGCAAATCACCCCTTAAGGATATCAGGTGTTTCATCTAAATGGCAATTCTGAATGTCCATGACTTTTTCTTTTACTTTCATTTTTAAGTCCATTTATGGACAATTTCAGACTATTAAAGCCAAACCCCTCTAGCTGTGGACATGCATGTTTCTGCCTTCTTATGACATCATCAGCACAGCATAAGAGGAATGTTTGACCTTTGAAACACAGGGTTGTCATACCCAGCTGACATCCATTAACATTAGGGTGTCTACAAAGTATCCCAACTAACAAACTAAAACAAAGAGTAAAAAGGTCACACAGATAACCAACTGGTTAAAAAGCACAAAATGAAAAATCTAACAAAGCTAGACTTCTAACTGTGTGATACCTTAGACCTCTTTTTTCTCTTCTAAATCTAATTCCTTTTTATTAATGCTCTTTATTCCTTTTCCTATTGTTATATATTCTTCATTTTCCTGTACGCTAACCCATATAGCCACATGATCTGAAAATCCAGCATACGTAATTCGTTTTTTTTTTTACTTTTAAACTATCACATATTTTAAACAATAATTAATTTATGTCCTAATTACATTCCCTTTGTAGGTCCAGTGGTTGTTCTCCCATACACTTAGCTTTCCATTTCTCATAATTTCTTTAATCATTTTAACATCACAGTTGCTCTTATTTTTTTTCTTAAATTACAAATCACTCACCACTATGATGTCCATATTTACACAAACATATTCAAGAATATTTTTAAACATCATTTCTCTCTTTTTTGTTACATATGCATAAAAAGCTATAATTCTATACACACATTTTTTTCCATTGCAAGTCTATTACCATAATTTGTCCTAGTTCCACTATGGTTACATCTAATATTTTATGCTTTCTTGACATAATGTACACATGCCAGGTTCCCTGATGTCTGGAGAAGACAGATGTGAATTTCCATAAACTGTAGATGTCCATAAGACATATTGCTGAATTAGGACAGTATGCATGTATTTATTTATGTTACATTTGTTATGTGGATGAGGTGACTGGACCCAAAACTCTTCACAGACATAACCTGGACAATGAGGCAACAACAGAGACATTGTAAAAATCAGATGAGAAAATGAAGACAGACCAGGATACAATTTATATTTTCCACTATGTTCAACACACTTTACACTGTCTCAATACTTTATAAGTGTATATCCCATATACAGGGGATGATTTCATGGCTAAACTAACTTCCTTGAGATTCACTTGCTTTATATTAGGATATTATAGTGACTATAAAGAAAGTGCACTATAACTGAACAGGTTGATTACTTTGTTAGCCTTCATTAACCATGTCATAGAAGTTCTTAACCTACGTAAGTTAACATCACTTTTAGGTAAGGTTCAAATGACAAATTCACCACCGTAACAGGTACATGCAAGCAAAATCTGAGGGTAATGCTACTCAATGCTAGAAGTCTAAACCTTAAAATGCACTCGCTCGAGGCACTCCTTAAAATGGAGAACATCGACATCTGTGCAGTGACAGAGACCTGGTTCAAAACTCCAGAGAGCACCCCTGCATTACCAGGCTATAATTCATACCACACCTTTCGGCCAAATAACCTGGAATGAAGCACTAAAAGTGGAGGCGTGTCCATATTCATTAAAGATATCCATACGTCCAGGCTAGTTGCACAGCATAATGCATCTGAGATTATCCAAGGGCAACTAACTCTGGGCAAGACCGCAATCCACATTGTAGCTTGCTACAGACCTTCCACCATGCCCCAGGTTTCCCACTCCTCATTTCTTGATACACTGGAAAGTATTAGGGTACAACCTAACACCGTAATAATGGGCAATTTCAACTACCCCACCATTAACTGGGAAAACTACTAATGTACCAACTCTTTTGCTCAACGTTTTCTGGAATTCATAAATTCCAATGCCTTGGATCAACTTATTCACACCCCCACCAGGGGCAGCAATATCTTAGACCTGGTCATTACCAACATGGGCAACTGGTGTTCCACACCAGAGGTCAGTTCCGCGTTGGTCAGATCTGACCACAAGCTAATCACCCTAGACATCCACATCCCGCCCCAACCCCCAATTAGGGAAACCACTGTAAAAAACTTCTCCAAAGCCAACTTCACACTTCTTAAGACAGAAGTGGCAAACTTCATGACACCCATGCAGACGGACAATAGAGGTATGACTGCTGAATCCTACACAAATGCACTTTATAAGCACTTACATGAGTGCATGGATCATGCTATCCCTAATAGAACCAAGATGCTATCCTCCAAAAAAGGAAGCCAATCTGGTGGTCCTCTGCCATAAACAAACTCTACAACAGAAGAAAGAAACTGTTGCAAAAAAGAGTAAAATCCCATGACTGGAGGAACTCCCTGGTCAACCTCAGTAAGAAGCTGAGATCCTTCACAAAATCCTCCAAAGCTAGTTACAAAAACAAAATTGCCACTGACTCTAAAGACAGCCATAAAGCATTCTATAGCTATGTCAAGAATCTCAATGGCAGCACTCAGATCTGCTCTGAGTTACAGCACAATGACACTAAATATACAGAACCAACTGATATTGCCAACATCCTGGCAGATAGGTTCAGTGCTAACTTTACCCCCCCTCTCACCCCCTAGAGGGCCATTTCTATACCGGAAGAATGCAAAGTTCCTGTAATCACGGCTGCACAGGTAAAAAAAAACACTATCCAAAGCCAAGAACACAGCATCCATGGGACCAGACAATATCCCAGGCTACGTTCTACACAAACTACAGAATGAACTGACACCCTACCTAAATACCATGTTCAGTCATAGCCTCACCTCAGGCTTTATGCCCACTGAATGGCGCACCGTGATGGTTATCCCACTCCACAAAGGGGGAGCCATGACGGACCTCAGGAACTACTGCCCCATTAGCCTGATGAGCCTGGTCTGCAAGGCCATGGAGCGTATCATCATGGAACTCATAAACAAAGACATTGGTAATCTCCAAACTCTGGACCCTACCCAGTTCGGATTTGTAAAAGGTAGATCATGTCTCCTAAACCTGATTGACTTTGAAGCAGTCACCAAAGCCATAGATGAGGGTAAGGTGGTTCACACAAGCTTATCTAGATCTCGCCAAGGCTTTCGACACCACCCCCCACTCTGGAATTATAGATAAGCCCACTAAACTAGGTATAAATCCCTATGTCACAAGATGGGTTGCCAACTGGCTCATGGACAGAACCCACACTGTGAAAGTAGCAGACTCCAAATCCGACTTCAGACCAGTGACAAGTGGAGTACCACAGGGTTCAGTCCTGGGTCCTCTCCTGTTTGGTATCTAATTCTCTGAAGTACAGGCTAACAAAGAAGGTCTTTGGCTAACATAGTTTGCAGATGACTGCAAACTAGGAGCCATAATCGAAACTCCTAACGATGTGGACATACTACAAAAGGGCCTCACTGAGACAGATGCCTGGTGTAAAAGCCATGGCCTGAAGCTCAATGCCAAAAAGTGTATTGTCATCCCCTTTGGTAAAAACTCTGTACCCATGAACTACCACATAGCTGGTAGTCTACTTAACACCGAAAATGTGATGAGACCTTGGGATACAGGTGGACAGTAGTCTCTCCTTTGATAATCACATCGCCACAGTGGTCAGGAAATCCTTCTACATGGCTCACCTCATCACAAAAGGTTTCTCATACAGAAAAAAAGAGGTCATTGTTCCCCTCTACTCATCACTCAATAGACCCATTATAGAGTACAACGCCCCTTTTGGTATGTACCTCACAAGACATCTACAACAACTGGAAAGGCCACAGAAATACCTCACAAAGAGGATTACTGGCCTCAAACAGATGCCCTATGCAGACCATCTCAAAAAACTCCAGCTTTACTCCATCACATATCGCCTACTCAGAGGCGATCTCTGCCTAACATACAAAGCTATGTCAAACCCAGAGCTGTTGGACATGCTCCACTTAAAGAAATCCCAATCCCTCCGAGCTACACGCTCTAGGGACCTAAACCTTGTCACCACAATAAACAAAACATGCTGGTGGGATAGATTCCTGTTCCAGAGATTTCCCATACTCTGGAACAGACTACCTGTCTATGTCAAACAGAGCTCCTCATTAGCACTCTTCAAGAAATATCTTGATGATTGGATGGGAGATAGGAAATTCACCCCAGGGATCACTTCTGTGGCTCTGCTTGACAGGGGCACAGGAAAATAATTTTCTTGGGTGGCGAAAGCCAGGGTACATTTTGTCTAGACTTATATAGGCCCTAGGGCCAATAGCCTAGTACCTACCTATGAACCTATGAATCACTTTTGAGACCATAAATGGACCATTTCAAAACATTCACTTGCATTTCAGAGTCAGTGAATTTCCATGAGACCAAGTAATTAAATGAAAAAAATGTTTGCTTCAATAGATAATACAGCATTTGCAAGATATGTATGACCACCATGGTGTAAATGCTGATTTAACCCTTTTAGTGCTGTAATTTAACACAGAGGTCTCTAACAGTTAATCAGCAACATCTTGAATAGCTGACTTCACATTAATCCCCCACAAACCATACATTTTAGATAAATTCTCATGCTCATTTGTCCATATTCTGTACCACTGATAAGACAGAATGCAGTATAAATGGTGTTTGTTATGTACATGATATAGCAAGGACTTCACTAGAAGTTAATTCTTCCAGAGGAGAAGGCACATTAGATTAATACATTGTTTTTTTGTACCACATGTAAATACTAATTGAATTTAATACAAGAACAACATCAACCTCATTGGCTAGCCTGAAAATGATTCTGTACTACAGGCAATGTCAACCTGTCGTAAACTAAAAAAAGACTCTAAACATTATTCATTTTTAACTGGATAAGCCCACCAGACACCTGTGGTTTGTTGCAGAGTGACCTGGGAGTATTTTCTTATTAACTAATTTTCTTAAGAGTCCTGTAATATGAAAGCACATCGGGAGGGAATCAAACCCAATCTATAAGATGACCCTGAATATAAAAATATATAATGACTCTAGTGGTTCAAGTACAGATCTTTTTGTGCCAACAAAGACAAAAGTTGCAAGACTAGAAACTGATTAAAATGAGGCATAGTTATGGGCAGCTGGTGAGAACTGTTGCTTGATATTAAAAGTATTGCTGACTGATGAATAAATGCAAGATTTTAAATACAGTCATATAATTTTGTTTGGTTTAACTGTGTGCCAGCATACAGAATCAAGTTTTAATAAATATAAATGTTTTGAAGCAAAGTGCAATGGTATGTTATGCTGATGC